>NC_134353.1:718235488-718507988 GCF_048569485.1 Anomaloglossus baeobatrachus | reverse complement strand
ATCAGCCTCCCCAAGCATCAGCCTCCCTCGTCCCAGCCTCCCCCTCCCAGCCTCCCCCAGCATCAGCCTCTCTCCTCCCAGCCTTCCCCATGATCAGCCTCTCTGCTCCCAGCCTCCTCCAGCACGCCGTGCTCCTCTGCCGACACTCACACACCCGATCGCACCCACTCACACACACCCGATCGCATCCACTCACACACACCCGATCGCATCCACTCACACACACCCGATCGCATCCACTCACACACACCCGATCGCATACACTCACACACACCCGATCGCATACACTCACACACACAGACACTGACGATATCGCACATATGCGCTTATACTCACAACATCCGGGGATATCACATGCTTCTGGCCATGTGATCCTCCGGCAGGTCCTGGAAGATCACAACAGCACAGTATCGCCGCCGAGAAGCAAGCGATATCCCAGGATGTTGTGAGTATGTGGATGCGATGTGATGTGTGAGTGAGTGTGATCTGATTTGTGTGTGTGTATGTGTGTGCTGTTATGTGTGTGCTGTTATGTGTCTGTATTTTCCGCCGCTGCAGGACCTTGATGTGTGGATGCGATGTGATGTGTGTGTGAGGTGTGTATGAGAGTGAGTGTGAGCCGGTGTACACTGGTAACTATGATACACATCGGGTAACTAAGGGACCTTAGTTACCCGATGTGTATAATGGTTACCAGCTTTCACGGCCTCCGTGAAGATCCCAGCATCGCAAGGTTATGTGTGGCGCTGCTGGGATCCTGACGGAGCCGGTGTAGAAGCAAGCGATATCCCAGCATGTTGTGATGTGTGAGGTGTGTGTGAGAGTGAGTGTGAGAGTGAGTGTGATCTGATGTGTGTGTGTGTACTCACCTGGGAATCGGGGCTCCGTGTCAGTTGGGCCAGAGCGAGCGTGCATTGCGTGAGGGGGGCGGGGCCTGCAGAGAGCCGGGGCGAGAGGCCAATCCGTGTGGGGGGGCGGGGCCATGGCGAGCCCATCGGCCAATCAGCTTTGTGTCACCGTAAGGACACAATTTCGGAGCATGACAGACAGACAGATAGACAGACAGATAGACAGACAGACAGACAGAATAAGGCAATTATATATATAGATTTGTGATCTATAGGAAAGTGCTAGTGCATTAGCATACAGCTAAAAAAAAAAAATAAAAAATGTTTTAAGAGACCAAAGATACATGAGATGAATGAGGGGTTGAATAGTTTTGTTTAGGGGTAGAAATAATTGCTTATTCCAATGAATCTATGCAGAGTTATTATTTCTAAGGCAAGCCATAAAAAACTGCATCAGAAAAAAATCTCTATAAGCACTGCCGTTGTCACATGAATTGCTGAAAAACTCTTTGTAAACAAATGCCCAATATGCCTATGCATCTACTCAGAAGGTGTCCCTTCTGAGGAAGAGACGAAATGATTGTTAAGGCTAGGTTCGCACACTGCGTCTTTTTGACGCTGCGTTTTTGTGCATTTTTGGCCGCTAAAAACGCACAAAAACGCACCTGCGTCGAAAACGCATCAAAAAGCGCATGCGTTTTTGCCGCGATTTGGTGCGTTTTTGGCTGCGTTTTGCTGCGTTTTTGATCTCTGCGTTTTGCTGCGTTTTTCCAATGCATTGCATGGGCAGAAAACGCAGAAAAACGCAGGAAAGAACTGACATGTCCATTTTTTTTTTTTAACTCAAAAACGCAGGTAAAAAAACTCAGATGTGTGCGGACAGCAAAAATGAAAACTCATAGACTTTGCTGGGGAAGCAAAGTCCTGCAGTTTTGAGGCCAAAAACGCACCCGAAAAACGTGCAAAAACGCCGCGAAAAACGCACTGTGCGCACATAGCCTAAGGGGGATCCTGGGGCTCCTATGTAAGATCTATATTTATGCTTATGGTTCATCACCGCTCTGTATGACCTGTTTGACAAAATGTTGATTTAATCTGTGTACCTGCTTGATAAGTATTGCTTTGATCACACCAGTGTATTTGGCTTAATGTTATATGGCTTGTCCAGTAACACACTGATGTAATCTAACTCCTGCAACAAGACTGAATCTTGCTCTGTTAACCCTTAATATACCTGCTTGAGAAGTATTGCTCTAAGCACATCAGTATTTATAGCATTATGTTATGTGGCCTGCCCAGTAACATGCTGATGTAATGCCATTCCTGTTAATTATATAACAGATTGAATTTTGCTCTGTTAACTCTTAATATACAGTAGATGCATAGGCATATTGGGCATTTGTTTAAAGAGTTTTTCAGCAATTCATGTGACAACGTGAGTGCTTATAGAGAATTTTTTCTGATGCAGTTTATGGCTTGCCTTAGAAATAATAACTTTGCATAGATTCATTGGAATAAGCAGATTATTTCTACCCCTAAACAAAACTATTGAAACCCTCATTCATCTCGTGTATCTTTGGTCTCTTAAAATTTATTTTTTTAATTTTTTTTTTAGCTGTATGCTAATGCACTAGCACTTTTTTATAGATCACAAATTATATATTATAATTGACCTCGATGCGGGCGGATTAGGGGTTGAATACTTTTTCAGGAGACCAACTTCACAAAAACATATGTACAAAAATGTGTTCAAAAAATTGTGTTATGAACCTGTATGAATTTATTATGTACAATATTTAAAAAAAAGAAAAATTAACACTTGTTGAACCCAGGATGTTTTTGTATAATTTTCCATCTTTTTAATATTTTTCTTGTGTTTTTGTCTAATAAAATAATAAAGAATTTAATGTTTCATGAGAATTTGGGTCATTTGAATTATTTAGAATTTCCGCTTAGCATGTTAGCACGCCCCTGTGGGCATGCTAACATGCTAATGAATGTGCAGTGTCAGGGGCATGATCGCTCTCACCTCTGCTTCCACCACTGGTTTTCGTCTCAGTGCGCACACAATCAGAATGTAGCACTACATCAGTGCTGTGAGCTGGGACGCGTATACCCGGCTTCATGGTGCGCATGACTGGAAGTCCGGAACTTCTCATCGGGCGCACTGAGCAGAAATCCAGCTTTGAGCGCGGTGGCAGCAGAGAGCAGTGAGATCGACCATTCCTCTGATGCTGTGCATTCATTAGCATGTAAGCATGCCCACAGCAGGGGCGTGCTAACATGCTAAGGGGGCCGACGAGCCAAGGATACTCAAGTCCTTGCAACTAGACCCTGGCCTAATTAGCAAATTAAAAAGGCTCTTTAGAAATACTTTTTCTTAAGATCTCTTTACCTATGCTACTAGATACAGGGACAGTTAGGCAAGGACTAGAAATATGCACCCAGAAGTACTCATGGTTCTAGGTGCATGTTGCACCTCACAGGTTCCCTTTAAATGGCAAAAGTGATTTCTATCCTCAAATGCATGCATTTAGGTAAAATAAGAAAATTTGGAAAGGTGGAGAATCCCTTTAAATCATCAAATATTTTTTACAGCTCAATGTGAAACTGCATTAGTGTGTCTAAGGCCCGTTTCACACATCCGGCATTTCACCGGATTGCCGGATCCGGCACACTCCAGTACAGTGTAAACACTGTACAATGGCATTGCGGCAAGCTCCGGTCACATGACAGCATGTTACCGGAGGTTGCCGCAATGCTATTGTACTGTATTACACTGTACTGGAGTGTGCCGGATCCGGAAATCCGGCGAAATACCGGATGTGTGAAACAGGCCTAATGATAAAGCCAAAAGCAGGAAGGAAGCGGCTACAAAAAAGAAACAAAAACAATATAAACAAATTACTGATATTTTAAGTTCCTGCTCACTAGGATTTAGCTTTAAAAATGCATTTGTATTGAATTACTTCTTCTTGTTTAGGTAATGTTCTACAGATTGTTTCAGCCCCTGGTCAGTATTTACGTCCTCAAGGATCTGTTGTTCTTCCAACTATGCCACAGGGTACTAATGTTATGAGAAATCAGCCTCAAATAGGAGCAGCCCATCTCAATACAGTATCTTCGGCAGGTATGTATTAGTTTGTTTTTTACAATTATTTCTTTATTCAAGATCTGCATTGCTATGAAATGCAGTTACAAACATCGTCATATGTCAGTAGGCTTTTTAGAGGTTTTCCAAGATTAAAAAATTGGCGAAAAGCAAGCAATGTGATAAAATAACAAAACCTTCTATATTCTAACAATATACTCCTCACCACTCCGGTGCTCATTGCTAGGCTTTTACTGGAGCATCGTGGGATATACCAATTAATATAGAATATGTATATTGTTATTTAATTTAATTTCCTGCCTCTGGCCATTTTTTAAAATTATATTTGGGAACTCACTTATTATTGTAGTGATTGGTAATAAAAAGGACAAATTTTCTTTATGGCTACAGCAACTGCCAGATCCGCTCAAACTACAGGGGAGACAGTGCCAAAGTCGTCTTCTGCTGCACTGCTCAATGCTCAGGTATGTACATTGCCATGGTAATTACATGTAGAATCAGGCTGTTTTGCTGTGTTCAGCTTCTCTAATCATGGATGTGTTGGCAGTGCTTAGACTTTTTTTTTTCCTCTAAATCCTATTTGCCCTATTTACACATTATAGTGTAAAACCACATTGACTTAAAATAGGGTTCTTTTGAGATCGGTCCTTTATTTTAGTCAAACAATTGTCACCTGCAACATTCCTTGTCATTGATGGAGATGTGAACACATAGGCCAACAGTCTTGCACACTTTCAATCTATTCTAAATACAGTGGAACCTTGGATTACGAGCATAATTGGTTCTGGGAGTCTGCTCTTAAACCAAGTTACTCTTATATCAAAGCAAATTTTCCTATAGCAAATAATTGAAATGCAGACAATTCCACAACCCAAAATATTTACTGTAGTTATGCAAACTTATTACAGTAATACAAAATAATGTATTGTATTTATTTAACATTATTACATTACACTAATGCAAAGTACTGTACAGTAAAAAACATAAAACAAATATAACTGCATGTTAGCTTACAATAGAACTGTTGGTATACAGGAGGTGCGCTATAGAGAGAAAAATATGATGTATAAATATGACAACCTTTATTTTAGTACAGTACACAAAAAAACACACCCTAAATCTATTCTTCCCAAAATAGGGCAGAACTAAACCAAATGTGGGGTAGGAATACTGCACAGGCAATTAGATTACAGTACAAACAATGTGCTGTTCTGGATAGCAGAAAGAAAGTACAATACTGTATCCACAAATGCAAATGGATAGACATGCTAGATGGTATATACTTTACTGTACAATGGTATACAGTAAATATGTACAGAAAGTTACCTCCAGAGCGGGTCAGAGGGTGGTGAAAGGATGGAACTGGAAGTGTGCATGGTGAGTATTTGCTCTTATTGCAAATCATTGCTCTTAAGCCAAGTTACAAATTTGTAAAAAGCTTTGCTTGTCTTGAAAACGATCTCAAACCAAGTTACTCTTAATCCAAGGTTCCACTGTTCTACTATCTAGTTAATCCACATGCTACTTGACTTCTCTGTAAGGCTATGTTCACACGTGACATCTTTTTGCCAGTGCATCTTGAGTACATCAAAAATGCACTAAAAATGCACCAAAAGCGCATTGCGTTTTAACCATTGCGTTTTTTTCTATGAGTGGATGTGTGCCTCCTTCCACACAAAGCATAAAACTGAGGAGCCCATGGTCCACGGGAGGGTGTATAGGCAGAGGGGAGGGGTTACACTTTTTTAAAAGTGTAATACTTTGTGTGGCCTCCAGAGGCAGAAGCTATACACCCAATTGTCTGGGTCTCCCAATGGAGCGACAAAGAAAAGGCAGAAATAATTGACATTCTGCATCTTGGGTGCATCTTCAAAAACGCAGCCAAGATGCAGCCAACAAAAGATGCCCAGTGTGGACAGCAAAAAAGAAATCTCATAGACTTTGCTGGAGAAAGGAAATGCATGCATTTAGGGGCATCTTTGTGATGTCAAAAACACACCAAAGATGCATCAAAAGAAAAAACAGCCTAATTTATTCTTGGTTAATCTTTCATTGGCATATTAAGTAATGACAATGACTTGCAAAGCAAATCACGATCTGTTCCCTCAATAAATCTCTGCTCTTATTTCTCAATACATGCAATCTTTGTTGACCTTCATCTCTCCCTTTCTCACTTCAGCAATCATATTTAAGATGTTCATGTGCATCTTCCATGGGTTAGAACTCATGATCTCCCCCCCCTTGACCATCTTATACTTTCAACATCCAGATTTTCAAAAGCTACCTGCATAGTCTACAATCTGTATTAATCCTATAGTACACAATTGTATAAACCACTTTTGCTTTCCCTTACTGTCCCTTTTGTCTTTCCTTTTGTAGGATGGCTTTGCGTTTTCCATGAATCAGTTCTTTACTCTGTAAGGCAAGATTCACGTCTATTTTTTTATGTGGTCCATACATGGACCACAATTCCCACTTCATATATCCCTATGAGGCTGTTAATCCAGATCATGAGACCCATGGTTAGGTGGGACAATGGTTCATACATGGGCTATAAAATATGGTCATGTGGATCTATCCTTAGTTCATGTTTATTATCCTTCTTGGTTTTATCATTTATGTATGTTCTGTATATAATTCCCTCTGTTTTTCATACTTCTTCCTAAAAGTTGATATGACTTTAAAATAAAACTATGGATGCGATTCATAAAGACCAGCAATATTCAGGCCAGTCTTGGTGATGAGGGTTGTTGGTGTCAGAGGGGCCTGATTCTTTAAAAGCTCCCACCTTTTAATGAATCTGGTGAATCTGACGAGAGGCGTGCTTACACCATGCACAAATGTTATGTCAGTCTGGGTAAGATTTCTGTTATAAGGTATACCACAGCTCGTCATGAATTTGATGATCTGTGGCGTCACACCTCTGACCATTGTGTTATACCTGGGTGAAACTGGCTTGACAACACCAAACGTGCAACATATTCTTTATCGCTTAATTGGCGGGCACATGATACCTTGGGGTGTACGCTGCTGCCACTAGGAGCTTGACACTAGGCAAAAATAAAAATAAACTCCTCCTTTTGCACAATTTTATGACTTTTGTAAGCAATTGATGCAAAAATTCTGGCGTAAGCCCTTTGATAAATCTGGGCCATAGTCTTTTAAAAGTTAACTCTGTTGGTAATGTGTCCTGTATTCTGACAAGTACTAATCTGTTACATCAAGAGCAACCTAATAGCATTTTCCTTCATGACACAGGATTCCACTGAAGACAGGCAGCGCTTGTTAAAAGAACGTCTGGATCGTATTTTTGGCTGTAATGAGCGCCGTTGTGTACGAGCTCCTGTATATGGATCAGACTTGTTGGCACAATTTACCCTGAGGCCCGCCCTTACGCTAGATACACAGTGGACCTGGACTGGGTCTGTAAACTGTGCCGTGTCCTCCCAGTTCCCTGAGAATTCGAGTGATCCATTAAGACACTTGATTTTGAGTCCAGAAGAAAAGAAAGAGGCCCTGGAGCCTCTAGTTAAAAGGTAAACACAGTCCACATTTTGGTTATTCTAATTTTTAATTTATGAAACTACAAAGATGGGCATTTTTATAACTTGTCATATATCTCTTCATAAGCGAGGAGTAAGAAAATAACTTGAATATCTAAAATATGTAAATCACTACAATAAGGACCTGACTGGATTATTAGTGAGTTATATTTCTTCAATTATCAAGCCTGGTACAGTGGCTTGTATGATGCATATTGCGTTCGGAGATTGTGGGATGGAGGGGGGGGTGATGAGCAATTGTTAAAATATAGTTTGCTGTTCTCTTGCCATTGAAGTTTCCCGCATCTGCAGTTTCTCCTTTATGTCCAAAAACACTTGCTTTGAGTGCCCCATCAGTGATCTGTTCTATTATTTTCTTCATTTGCTTGCAGGGCCCTGTGCATGGTTCCCGCTGTCATTGTTCCACCACCATTTCTTACAGTTCCACATCCGCCTCCTATGTATACCCACAAAATGAAGATGCTGAGTCTTAGACTCAGGGAGTATGCAGCCCCACACATGCTGGACTTGAGGGAGCAAACATCACCTCATTGTGTGCAATCTCCTGACTTGCGGCTCATTCAATGTGATTCCGGTAAGTTACATTGTACCACCAGCCAGTGCCGCCTCAAGATATTGGACGTTATATAACTTTTGATTTATAAAGCATCAAAGGGTAAAAATGTTTAGCATAAACCCTTGGTTTAACTAATCGCTTATTTGCTGATGATGCATTCTCACTGGACACAATGTCTAAACTGTTTATTGTGCTCCAGCAAGATGGAGTTAGCAAGGCCAGGAGAAATGGCTAGGAGAGCTAAAAACAGGCACAATGGAAGACACCTGTACCTAGCTGCTCTGTATTCTAGCTCCTAATTTGAGAACCCCCCCTTCTGATGGACAGTAGTTATCTTTATTAGACAATCCCTTTAAGTGATCGGTTGCTCTAGCATATTTAATGCTGTTAATGAGTATGTAAACGTAACTTCTTCAGCTCGTACAGGGCAGGTTCTCCTCACACTGCTGTCAGAGGCCCATAAAAGTAATGTAAGACATAATGGGACCCAAAGGACCCTGTTATACCATTGGGCAGTGGTATCTATGGTACAGTAGATCCATGAAAGCATTGTGCTGTCTATTATAACTGAAAGCCATACAATTAGTGTAAGTCAATATATGTTTCTCTTAGACGGTACAAATTCTTGTTTGATCATATAAATGGGTAGCTAGAGAGCTAACCATGCTGCAAAGGAGAAGAGATTTTTTAGATATTCACATTATTGGTGTACTTCTCTGAATTGCTTCATGGTTGGATATGTCCATCACCCGTTAGTTATGTGTTCTCCTTATACCCTAGTTTACCTGTGATTATCACTGAAGCCCCCATACACAATAGATAGCTGTCAGCTGAACAATGGCTAAGCTGGCAGCTCTCTCCCGATTTCTCCATACACAGCACTGTTTGGCTCTGCAGAGTTCTCCTGTGTTCTCCAGGGGCACTGATGTTAAACTCCTGGTGGCTTATCTTGTCAACAACAAAAGGATTTGGTGTCTTACATCCTTATCTCCCCTGACATCCTCAGTCAGGAGAACAGTTAAGGTACCGTCACACATAACGAGATCGCTAGCGAGATCGCAGCTGAGTCACGGTTTCTGTGATGCAGTAGCGATCCCGTTAGCGATCTCGTTATGTGTGACACTTACCAGCGATCAGGCCCCTGCTGTGAGATCTCTAGTCATTGCAGAATGGTCCAGGCCATTTTCTTCAAAGGCGATGTCCTGCTGGGCAGGACACATCGCTGTGTTTGACACTGTGTGACAGGGTCAGAGTGACTGCTGAGATAGTTATACAGGTCGCTACTGCGACCTGTATTGTTCCTGCATCGCTGGTAAGATCTGACTGTGTGACATCTCACATGCGACCTCCCAGCGACTTACCTGCGATCCCTATCAGGTCGCATCGTTTTCGGGATCGCTGGTAAGTCACTGTGTGTGACTGGGCCTTTAAGGCTCCGTCACACAAGAGATTGCTAACGAGATTGTTGCTGAGTCACAGTTTATGTGACTTAGCAATGGTCTTGCCAGCGATCTCGTTATGTGTGACGCCTACCAGCGATCAGGCCCCTGCTGTGAGATCGCTAGTCGTTGCCGAATGATCCAGACCATTTTCTTCAAAGGCGATGTCCTGCTGGGCAGGACGCATCGCTGTGTTTGACGCCTATCAACGACCTCCTAACAGGGTCCCACCGCCGCCAAGCTTGTTATACAGGTTGCTCATCGTTACTGCGTCGTTGGTAAGGTCTGACTGTGTGACATCTCACCAGCGACTTACCAGCGATCCTTATCAGGAAGTATCGTTGTCGGGATCGCTGGTAAGGCTGCTTTCACACTACGTTTTTTTAACATCCGTCATGAACGTTTTTTAACGCAAAAACTGATCAAGTGCAAATGCGTTTTCATTTCAGTGCATTTGCAATGGACTCGCGTCAACATGCGTTCACCTGCGTTTGCGTGCGTTATAGTGAGGATCCAGCGGCTTGCAGTTTTTTAACTTTTTTTCAAAAACGCTACTTGTAGCGTTTTTGAGCTGCGTCCAAATATTACAAATTGCTGGATCCTGACTAAACAGCACGCAAATGCATGTGAACGCTGGCATGCTGATAGACAGGATCCTGCTTGCTCTACTGAGCATGCACAGAAACCAGCCTCGCGTGATCAGTCCCTCTCTCCACCTCCCTCTCCCTCCCCCTCCCTCTCCCTCCACTCTCCTCCGCCTGAGAGTGGAGGACGCTCGTAACCAAGGTAAACATCAGGTATCTGCGGTCTTAGTTACCCGATGTTTATCTTGGTTACGTGTGCAGGGAGCAGGCAGCCGGCTCCTAGCAGCTGCAAATGCTCGTAACCAAGGTAAACATTGGGTAACCGCGGTCTTAGTTACCCGATGTTTATCTTCGTTACGTGTGTAGGGAACCGGCTCCTAGCAGCTGCAGATGCTCGTAACCAATGTAAATATCGGGTATCCAAGCAAGTTACCCGATGTTTACCTTGGTTACGAGACTCCACAGCAGTCAGAAGCCGGCTCCCAGTCTTTCACGTTCAGTTCCCCTCACTCCCGATCACATGACTCCAATGCCCGCCCATAAACTTAAAGTGACAGGATCCTGCAAAATAATACATGCGTTTGCATGCGTTTTTTTGCTGTAAAAGCAGGATCCGCTTTTGCAGTAAAAAACGTTCATGACGCATGTTAAATAAACGTAGTGTGAAAGCAGCCTAAGGGGTACTTCACACACAGCGAGATCGCTGAGATCGCTGCTGAGTCACGTTTTTTGTGACCTCATTAGCGATCTCGCTGTGTGTGACACTGAGCAGCGATCTGGCCCCTGCTGTGAGATCGCTGCTCGTTACACAGTGCTGGTTCGTTTTTTTATTGTTGCTCTCCCGCTGATAAGCACACATCGCTGTGTGTGACAGCGAGAGAGCAACAATCCTGAATGTCCAGGGAGCAGGAGCCGGCGTCTGACAGCCTGCGGTAAGCTGTAACCAAGGTAAACATCGGGTAACCAAGGTGGTTACCCGATATTTACCTTCGTTGCCAGCCTCCGCAGCTCTCACGCTGCCAATGACGGCTCCTGCTCCCTGCACACGCTAAGTTAATCGGTGTGAGCTGGTAACTAAGGTAAACATCGGGTAACCATACCCGATGTTTACCTTAGTTACCAGTGTCCGCAGCTTCCAGACGCCGGCTCCGTGCAAGCGCAGCGTCGCTTGCACGTCGCTGCTGGCTGGGGGCTGGTCGCTGTTGAGATCTGCCTGTTTGACAGCTCACCAGCGACCATGTAGCGATGCATCAGCGATCCTGACCAGGTCAGATCGCTGGTCGGATCGCTGCTGCATCGCTAAAGTGTGAAGGTACCCTAAGTCGTTGTGTGTGACTGGGCCTTTAGGTCAGCCAAGTCCTCCGATATCAGAGGGTTCAAGGACGTTGGCTTGCTGTGTATGGGGTTCCTTAGCAGTAAATCAGATTAATCTAACGTTGGTAAATAATCCATTGTTCCCTGTTTTTACAGTATTTTAAAATGATCGATTTTTTTCTTATTTTATTTTATATAAATTCTGTACCTTGAAATCCTGAACAAATCCTCATCCTTACTCCAGGGTTATTGTTGTCCATACTTTCCCTGGCATTAATTGAGGAAAAAATAAATGCTTTTGTTCAGTAACTGGAAATTTGTTTTCCAATGAGCTGGATATCTGCATACAAATTTAATAATCTTTCACGCCCTTATAAGAAATAGATGATTTGTCAGTGGTCTTCTAGCTAGGTTTAATTTAGAAATAATGTAAATAGCTTTTCTGTAATGTTTAAATCATTGTATAGTGACATTAGAGTGCATTTAAGGGTTTGTGCCTTTTGGACCGTGGACTCTGCGATATACAGTGAAAGCAAAGAGGATGGGATTTATAGAAATCCCATGCCCACTGTGCTTCTTTTCACTGCGTAAACTGATATGCAGCGCGGCTTTCCGAGCCACAGCTATATATGCTTGCGGAGATGCGAGTGCTCTCAGTGAGAGAACATTGCAAAATATTCCTGATTGGGGGCATGGACTGCTGCTTTCTCCTACAGAGAACACTTGTGGATCGTGGGCACGTAAGCTTAGAGAGCATTCAGGGGCTGTAAACCTGTGCAGACTTCAATCTCATGATGGCTGAGAACTTGTTACAATTATACTTAGTCCATAGAGTCCGCTGTGAACTTGACACCTTAACTCAATTTTGTAGAGAGATTTATCAGTCCAGACATTCATAGTTGATTGTTTGGACTGGATGATGTTTCCCTGTATTTGTCTAATAAGTGAAAAGGATTTACAAGTAGGGCTGAGCGGATGCGAACTGTAAAAATCCGAATCTGCACAATTTCAAAGATTTCCAGGTGCCAGACCCGGATCCGGAATTCCGGGTGCACGATCCGGATCCGGCCCTGGGGAAAATAATTGAAATGTAAAGATGAACGGGAATAAAACAGCGTTTCATACTTACTGAGACTCGGTGTCAGGGTGGAACACTGCTTCCGGGTTGCGCATTCACTTCCTGTACTGTGCATCGTATACACACAGCTTTCTGTGTTTTCCCCACCCACCAGCCGTCCTCTAGTCTGTGATTGTTTGCAGGCAGACCGCGCCCCCAGTCTGTGACAGTATCTGCCTGCTGTGCAGTCTTTGCGGCTCAGTCATTGTCTGCACAGCCAGCGGTCGTGCTTTATTTCTGCTGACTGTGTTATGTAGCAGCGCTGAAGTGGCGTGGGACATCATGGGGATTACGCCGGACCTGCAGGGTGTTGGTGGTTAATAAAGTGGTAAAGAAGGGTGTGTTTTGTACTTTATTCCAATTAGAGGATTGTTCTCTGTGTCTATTTACAGTCACTTACAGGTTTGTGTGATTCAGGTATCTGATAGACACCTGTGCCATCACTGACCTAGGGTTTAGTAGTAGCTGTGCGCTGCTATTAACCCCTTATTACCCTGATTGGCACCGCTCCAGGGCACTCGCGAAGAGCCGGTTAAGTACAGGGGTTTGTCACATCTAATAGATGTGGCAATATCGGGACTTTATCATGGCTTGGTATCAAAATTGGGAGGGACTGCACGTCATTTTAAAAAAAAAAAAAAAAAAAGAAGCCGCATCATCGGCACAGCCGCGCGCACTTTTGACAGGAACGTGCATGTGTTTTTAGGTACATCCACGCTCATGCTCCGTGCGCGGCAGGCCGTGCCGGCTGATGTCATTTCAGACTTGTAAGAGTCTGACAGCGCATCACCGGCACAGCCGCAAACACATTTGACAGGAGTGTGCATGTGTTTCTGAAAGACATGCACGTTTACCATACTGACCCGCAGACACTTGCACTACTTTCCCCACCTACCGGCCATCCTGTCACCTGTGATTGGTTGCAGTCAGCTGACACGCTGACACTGGGGGTGGGGCCGCCTCTAAGGCTATGTGCGCACGTTGCGTACTAGCCCTGCAGATATTTCTGCAGCGATCTGAAGAGCACATGTGCGCTTTAGATCGCTGCAGAAATGTCCGTAGTGAGCGCCGATTCCATGCGCTCTGCCTGCAGCTCCTGCCATAGACAGAGCAGGAGCTGCCGGCAAAGCGCAGGAAAGAAGTGACATGTCACTTCTTTTTGCGCAGCGCTTCGGCAGTAGCCGAAGCGCTGCGCTCTTAGACGCCACGTGCGCACGGCCCCTGCACAATCTCCATAGACTGTGCAGGGGCCGCAGGACGCATGCAGTTACGCTGCGCTACAAAGCGCAGCGTAACTGCATGTTTTTACGCAACGTGCGCACATAGCCTAACTGTAACTAATTACGCGTGCCGGTGGGCGGGCAAAACAATGAATATTGAATTGTTGGCTGAGGAAGGAAGAAGTATGACCCGGAAGAAGTTTACTGCCATGACACAGCCTTTGGTGAGTACACCGCGCACGTTCCTACTCCCCTATTCCCTCCCCAAACGTTTTTAATCTCCGGATTCTGGTCCCCATAGACTTATATGGGCACAGAAATCCGGAGCTGATCTGCATTTTTTTTCAATCCAGCAGTGATTCGCCGGTCCCGGATTTTGGCGGATTCGATCAACTCTCTTTACAAGGTCTCTAACTTACTGGGTATTTTGATCATCTCATGTTTATTCACAGGAAAACTGGAGGCTTTATGTATCCTTCTTCATAAACTAAAATCAGAGGGACGACGAGTTCTGATTTTCTCCCAGATGTTGCTCATGCTTGACATACTTGAGACTTTCTTGGACTTTAATTGTTTCACCTTCTTGAGGATCGATGAAAATGCCAATCATGAGCAATCTCAGGTAGGTGCTTGTAAATTTTTCACCAAGCCGGCTACATTTATAAGGTGGTTCATTTTTCCTCATCCTTACTCCAGAGTTATTGTTTTCTATACATTCCCTGGCATTACTTGAGGATAAATAAATTGTTCTGATCGTGCTTCTGGAAACTGTTTCCTCTGGCTTTACGATTGTGAGCATACACGTGATTCGAGTCAAGTGCATTGTGCATTTCCAATTGCAGTCTATTGTCTTATTATAGTTCTGTTTATTCTCTTGTAGGATTTAATGAAAAGTTTTAATAGAGACCCTCGGATTTTCTGCATGGTGTTGTCTACCCACCTCCGCTCTTTGGGAGTGTACCACGTAGAAGCTGACACAATCATATTTTATGACAGTGATCTAAATCCAGTGATGGATGGGAAAACCCAGTCATGGTGTGATCTCATAGGCAGAGCTAAGGACATCCATGTTTATAGGTACTGTCTATTCTTCATCAAAAATATTGGAAGCTTTTTTTTTTTTTTTTCGTTTAAAATGTGTACCCAGTAGATTTGATTAGATTGTTGCATCCAGAGTACAAATTTATGTAAGCCTATGATTCATACTTACAAGTGCTGTAAATGTATAAGTCTTATCTATTGTGTTCTACTAGAGATTGTAAATAGCAAAATGAAAAACTATAAGGTTGATTAAAAAATGATCTGCACGTTGGCTGTAGAATTTTTGATCAACTTTCGGAAAAGACAAATACATATTTTTTTTTTTATTTTTTTTTTTACATAGTCCCTCTGGTTTTCACTACACAATACATTTTGTCTATCTGTTATCCAAGTTTTGTATTACTCCATTAAAATGCATTTTTGGCTGAGCTGCGAGCCACTAATGCACCACACTTCACCTCTCCTCAGACATGAATCTTCATTCTTGTTTGACCAAACAGGTGATGGCTTTTTCCAACAGAATCAGTTCATGTGCTCTCAAGCATCTGGCTCCTTCAAGGCTGACACTTTCTTTATCGTTCCTATGGGAGACCCAGACATTGGGTGTATAGCTTCTGCCTCCGGAGGACACACAAAGTACTACACTCAAAAGTGTAGCTCCTCCCTCTGAGCTTATACACCACCTGGAGACTAGATCTAGCCAGTTTATCGCTTTGTGTTCAGGAGGTCATACATCCACACATGCATTCTCATCTGATTTTTCATTTTTGGAAAGAATTTGAAGAAAAGCGGGTCCAAGCCTGGACCCCCGGCATGTCCCTTCTCACCCCACTGTGTCGGCGGTGCTGTTAAAGTTGATTCCAAGGCTGGAGCCTTACATGCCGTGCTCCTTCACCATCCCTCCGGGGCTCTGGCTTGAAGTGGGAGCCAGCACGGTTCTCCATGCTTGGCATGAGACCGGTCTCCATCCGCAGCCCTTCAGGATCCTGCTGGACCGGAGCACTCATTCCCCAGGGACATGGCCCTGCGTCTCAGCAAGCTAAGTACCTGAGACGTTGTTGTATGGGGGTCCCTTGTACTTTATTGTTGTGGGAGAGTGTGCTGAGTGATTTTTATGACATTTCCGGCGGGTTCTCTGGCTGTCGCCTGAGAACCGCGCCGATGGTGCCTGCGCGCCGGCCGCACCGCTCAAATTTAGGCCCCGGCTTCGCCGGAGGCCTACTTTCGGTTTCACTGCCCTCGCATGTCATTCATGCAGAGGGACAGCGTGGCTCCGCCCAGTGGCCGTTCTACAAAGGGGAGAGACACTCCTCACTGAGTACATGTCTCCTCCCCTGTGAATCTCTTTGGCCCTCCAGATCCCTCTCTCAGAGTTGGTCCCGCCCCCTCTCTTCACTCCGGTGGCCATTTTCTCAGCGTTTTTCCCTGCGATCTCCACTGGTCTGCAGCACCCCTGCTGAGGTGCTTGGGAGTCCGGGCTTCGGGATCTGGAGGGCACACAACCCGCTCCGGCGGTCTGGTAAGCCACAACCTTTGGTTGTGGACCTTCTGTATACACTCTCTGGGGGTCTTTCTGGCAAGAGCCCCCACTCCAGCAGCATGTCTCACACGAGGAGCAAGGCTCCAAAGCTGTATTCAGTATGCACTGCATGTAAGCTCCTGCTGCCTGAACAGGGCACCAATCCCCATTGTGCTGCCTGCTCTAACCTGACGATGCCTCAGCCTGGAATCGTACCCCCAGGGGTCTCTCCGGCTGCTCCGGCTCCTGTGGCTGAACGCCCGGCTTGGGTAGAATCCTTATCTAGGTCTATCTCCCAGTCTTTTGCCGACTCCATGGGACAGCTGTCCAGGACTCTGCTAAGCATGCATCAGCCTCCTTCACAGGGTGCCTCTGCTGCTAGGGCTCTCTCAGCGGAGCTCACAGAGGATTCATCTTCTGGTCCCAGACCCCGTCCTCCCAAGAGGAGACGCAGGGCTCCCTCGCCTTCCTCGTCCCGTGGCTCTGATTCAGGAGCTGACTCGCGGGATGAGGAGGATGCCTTTACAGGGGGCTCGGAGGCTACCTCCATGTGCCCCATTGATCTGTCCGAAACCGACTCAGATGTCAGTGATTTGATTGCGTCCATTAATTCTGTACTGGATCTCAATCCGCCAGTATCAGAGGAGCAACCCTCTCTGGCAGAAAAGCATCAGTTTATCTCGCCTAAAAGGTCAAAGAGTGTGTTCTTTAACCACTCCAGTTTTCAGGCCGCTGTGAGCAAGCCTAGGGCTTGTCCTGACAAACGCTTTCCAAAGCGCGGTTCTGATGACCGTTTTCCCTTTCCACCTGAGGTGGTCAAGGAGTGGGCTCATTCACCAAAGGTGGACCCCCCGGTGTCTAGACTCTCAGCCCGGACCATTGTATCAGTGGCTGATGGCACCTCTCTTCAGGATTCCACTGACCGCCAGGTCGACCTTCTGGCCAAATCTGTATATGAGGCGGCAGGGTCCTCGTTCTCCCCAACCTTTGCAGCAGTGTGGGCTCTCAAAGCCATCTCTGCTTCTCTGGAGGAGATGCACTCCCTCACCAGGGAATCTATGCCCGAAATGGTTGCCTTAACTTCCCAAGCTTCAGCTTTTTCATCCTATGCCATGTCTGCCATGCTGGAGGCTTCTCACCGCACTGCGGTGGCTTCGGCTAATTCCCTCGCTATCCGCAGGATCCTGTGGCTTCGAGAGTGGAAGGCAGATGCTTCCTCAAAGAAGTTCCTTGCTGGACTCCCTTTTGCTGGGTCCAGGCTGTTCGGTGAACAGCTGGATGAAATTATTAAGGAGGCTACTGGCGGGAAGAGTACTTCCATGCCACAAACCAAAACCAGGAAACCTGCCCAGGGTAGGAATCAGTCGAGGTTTCGTTCCTTTCGTTCCTCCAACTGGTCGTCCTCTAAGCCCTCGGCCTCGTCCAGTAACACTGCCAAGGACCAAAAATCCAACTGGCGCACAAAAGCGCGTCCACAGAAGACCGCAGGAGCTGCTGCCACTAAGGCAGCCTCCTCTTGACTATCTGTCCGCGCCAGCAACGTCCTTAGTCGGTGGCAGGCTCTCCCACTTTGGAGACGTGTGTTTCAACACGTCTCCGATCAGTGGGTGCGGGATATCATCTCCCACGGCTACAGGATAGAATTCTCTTCCAGCCCGCCAAACAGATTTTTTCTGTCAACTCCCCCCTGCTCCAAGGCCGCCGCCTTCTCACAGGCCGTGGCATCCCTGCAGGCCAACGGAGTAATTGTACCGGTTCCCGCCCGGGAACGGTTCAGAGGTTTCTACTCAAATCTCTTCCTAGTCCCCAAAAAGGATGGTTTCTTCCGGCCCATCCTGGATCTCAAGCTTCTCAACAAGCATGTTCAGGTGCGGCATTTTCGCATGGAGTCCCTGCGGTCAGTCATTGCATCAATGACCCAAGGGGATTTCCTGGCATCCATCGACATCAGAGATGCCTATCTGCATGTGCCAATTGCAGTTTCACACCAGCGTTGGCTACGTTTTGCAATCGGAGAGGAACATTTCCAATTCGTGGCTCTCCCCTTCGGGCTAGCCACGGCCCCTCGAGTATTCACCAAGGTCATGGCAGCGGTGGTTGCGGTTCTGCACCTACAGGGGTTGGCAGTGATTCCTTACCTGGACGACCTTCTAGTCAAGGCTTTATCCAGCGCAGACTGTCAGCGGAGTGTCTCGCTCACTCTTGCCACTCTAGCCCAATTCGGGTGGATTGTCAATCTTCCCAAATCCACTCTGACTCCGACTCAGTGTCTCACGTACCTAGGGATGCAGTTCGAGACTCTGCCGGCACTTGTGAAGTTGCACTTAGTCAAACAGCAGTCCCTCCAACTGGCGGTGCGCTCTCTGCTGAGGCCCCGCCGTTATTCCATCAGGCACCTGATGCAGGTGCTGGGTCAGATGGTGGCGTCAATGGAGGCTGTTCCCTTTGCCCAGTTCCATCTGCGGTCACTGCAGCTGGACATTCTCCGCTGTTGGGACAAGCGGCCTTCCTCCTTGCACAGGTTAGTGGCTCTGTCGCCACAGTCCAGGAGCTCTCTTCAGTGGTGGCTTCGGCCTCTCTCCCTGTCTCAGGGGCGCTCCTTCCTGACTCCGTCCTGGGTGATTCTCACCACGGATGCCAGTCTTTCCGGCTGGGGAGCGGTATGTCTCCACCATTGAGCGCAGGGCACTTGGACTCCGTCCGAGTCAGTCCTCTCGATCAATGTGCTAGAAACCAGAGCTGTGCTTCTAGCTCTCCTAGCCTTTCACCACCTGTTGGCGGGCAAGCACATCCGAGTCCAGTCAGACAACGCGACAGCGGTTGCCTACATCAATCACCAAGGCGGGACACGCAGCCGCCTGGCAATGCTGGAGGTACAACGCATTCTTCAATGGACGGAGGACTCGCAAGTCCACCATATCCGCAGTCCACATCCCAGGCGTGGAAAACTGGGAAGCAGATTATCTCAGCCGTCAAACCGTGGACAGTGGCGAGTGGTCCCTGCATCCGGCAGTGTTTCAGTCAATCTGCCGCAAGTGGGGCACTCCGGAAGTGGACCTAATGGCATCCCGTCACAACAACAAGGTTCCTGTTTACGTGGCTCCGTGGCTCGCTCCCACGATCCTCAGGCCTTCGCCGCGGACGCTCTGGTTGAAGACTGGTCCCAGTTTCGTCTGTCCTACGTGTTTCCCCCTCTAGCTCTTTTGCCCAGAGTTCTGCGCAATATCAGAATGGAGGGCCGTCGAGTCATTCTCATTGCCCCGGACTGGCCCAGGCGAGCTTGGTACCCAGACCTGCTCCATCTGTTTGTAGAGGTGCCGTGGCATCTTCCGGACCGTCCAGACCTTCTCTCACAAGGTCCGTTTTTCCGCCAGAATTCTGCGGCTCTCAGATTGGCGGCGTGGCTCTTGAGTCCTGGATCTTGACGGCTTCTGGTGTCCCCCCTGAAGTCATCTCCACGATGACTCGGGCCCGCAAGTCTTCCTCCGCCAAGATCTATCACAGGACTTGGAAAATTTTCCTGTCCTGGTGTCGCTCTTCTGGCCATTCTCCTTGGCCTTTTTCCTTGCCGACCCTTCTGTCTTTTCTACAGTCCGGTCTGCAGCTGGGACTGTCCCTCAACTCTCTCAAGGGACAAGTCTCGGCTCTGTCAGTGCTGTTCCAGCGGCGTATCGCCCGGCTGGCTCAGGTCCGCACCTTCATGCAAGGTGCGTCTCACATCATTCCGCCTTACCGGCGGCCCTTGGATCCCTGGGACCTCAATTTGGTTCTCACGGCTTTGCAGAAACCCCCCTTTGAACCTCTTAGGGAGGTTTCTTTGTTTTGTCTTTCACAGAAAGTGGTCTTTCTAGTTGCCATAACTTCCCTCAGGAGAGTCTCTGATTTAGCTGCGCTCTCTTCGGAGTCACCTTTTTTGGTTTTTCATCAAGACAAGGTGGTTCTCCGTCCGACTCCGGACTTTCTCCCTAAGGTGGTTTCTCCTTTCCACCTTAACCAGGACATTACCCTACCTTCCTTTTGTCCGGCTCCTGTTCATCGCTTTGAAAAAGCGTTGCATACTCTGGATCTGGTGCGGGCTCTCCGGATCTATGTGTCTCGCACCGCTGTTCTTAGGCGGTGCACCTCTCTTTTTGTGCTAACCACAGGTCGGCGTAAGGGCCTCTCTGCTTCTAAGCCGACCTTAGCCCGTTGGATTAGGTCGACCATTTCGGATGCCTACCTGGGTTCTCAGGTGCCTCCCCCGCCGGGGATCAAGGCACACTCGACCAGAGCTGTCGGTGCCTCTTGGGCTTTCAGGCACCAGGCTACGGCTCAGCAAGTCTGTCAGGCTGCCACTTGGTCTAGCCTGCATACCTTTTCGAAGCACTACCAAGTGCATGCTCATGCTTCGGCAGATGCGAGCTTGGGCAGACGCATCCTTCAGGCGGCTGTCGCCCACTTGTGAAGTTAGGTTCCGCCTACTTCTCAGTTTTTTTCTGGTTATTCCCACCCATGGACTGCTTTGAGACGTCACAATGTCTGGGTCTCCCATAGGAACGATAAAGAAAAAGAGAATTTTGTTTACTTACCGTAAATTCTTTTTCTTATAGTTCCGTATTGGGAGACCCAGCACCCTCCCTGTTGCCTGTTGGCAGTTTCTTGTTCCGCGTGTTATCACCGGCTGTTGTCGTAGACAGAGTCTCCGGTTGTTCCGGTTCTTGCTCTGTTTCTCCATCGTTCCTTATGGGAGACCCAGTACATGGGTGTATAGCTTCTGCCTCCGGAGGACACACAAAGTACTACACTAAAAAGTGTAGCTCCTCCCTCCGAGCATATACACCCCCTGGATGACCAAATCTAGCCAGTTCAATGCTTTGTGTTCAGGAGGATCACACATGCATTTTCATCTGATTTTTGATTTTAAAGAGTTGGAAGAAAAGCGGGTCCAAGCTGGACCCCCGGCATGTCCCTTCTCACCCCACTGTGTCGGCGGTGCTGTTAAGGTTGATTTCAAGGCTGGAGCCTTTACATGCCGCGCTCCTTCACCATCCCTCGGGCTTTGGCTTGAAGTGGGAGCCAGCACGGTTCTCACTGCTTTGCAGGAGACCGGTCTCCATCCGCAGCCCTCTCAGGACCCTGCCGGACGGAGCACTCATCCCTCAGGGACCTGGCCCTGCGTCTCTCAAGCTAAGTATTGAGACGTTATTGTCAGGGGGTCCCTTGCATTTTTTATTGTTGGGGAGAGTGTTTTAGTTATTTTGGTGACATTTCCGGCCGGTTCTCTGGGTTTCCCCTGAGAACCGCGCCGAGGGTGCCTGCTCGCCGGCCGCACTGTAAAATTTAGTCCCCGGCTTCAGCTGCGGCCTACTTTCGGTTTCACTGCCCCTGCATGTCAGTCAGGCAGAGGGACAGTGCGTCGCCGCCCACCGGCCGTTCAGCAGAGGGGAGGACACTCCTCTCTGAGGAGATGTTTCCCTCCCCTGTATATCCCCTTGGCCCTCTGGTTCCCGCTCTTGGACTAGGCCCCGCCCCCCCTCCTCACTCCGGCGCCATTTTATCAGCGTTCTCAGGCTGAACCCCTGGCTTGGGTAGAATTGTTTACTAAGTCTATCTCCCAGTCCTTTGCTGACTCCATGGGAGAGCTGTCCCGGACTCTACTGAGCATGCATCAGCCCCCTTCACAGGGTGCCTCTGCTGCTTCGGCTCGCTCTCCAGAGCTCACAGAGGATTCTTCATCTGCTCCCAGACCCCGTCCTCCTAAAAGGAAACGCAGGGACCCCTCTCCTTCCTCGTCCCGCGGCTCCGATTCACGAGCCGATTCGCAGGACGAGGAGGATGTCTTTACTGGGGGCTCGGACGCTACCTCTATGTGCCCCATTGATCTGACTGAGGGGGATGCAGATGTTAGTGATTTGATTGCGTCCATTAATACTGTTCTGGACCTCAATCCGCCAGTATCAGAGGAGCAACCCTCTCTGGCAGAAAAGCACCAGTTTACTTTGCCTAAGAGACCAAGGAGTGTGTTCTTTAACAACTCCAGTTTTCAGACCACTGTGTCCAAGCCCAGAGCCTGTCCTGACAAACGCTTTCCTAAGCGTGGTTCTGATGACCGTTTTCCTTTTCCACCAGAGGTGGTCAAGGAGTGGGCTCTCTCACCAAAGGTGGACCCTCCGGTGTCTAGACTCTCAGCCCGGACAGTCGTATCTGTGGCTGATGGCACCTCACTCAAGGATCCCACTGACCGCCAGGTTGACCTCCTGGCCAAGTCTGTCTATGAGGCGACAGGGGCCTCGTTCTCCCCATCTTTTGCAGCAGTGTGGGCTCTCAAAGCCATCTCTGCTTCTCTGGAGGAGATGCATACCCTCACTAGGGACTCTATGCCTGAATTGGTTGCTTTAACTTCCCAGGCTTCAGCCTACGCCATGTCTGCCATGCTGGAGGCCTCTCACCGCACTGCGGTGGCCTCCGCCAATTCCCTCGCTATCCGCAGGATCTTGTGGCTTCGTGAGTGGAAGTCGGATGCTTCCTCAAAGAAGTACCTTGCTGGGCTCCCATTTGCTGGGTCCAGGCTGTTCGGTGAACAGCTGGATGAAATTATTAAGGAGGCTACTGGCGGGAAGAGTACTTCCTTGCCACAGACTAAAGCCAGGAAACCTGTCCAGGGCAGGAACCAGTCGAGGTTTCGTTCCTTTCGTTCCTCTAACTGTTCATCCTCTAAGCCCTCGGCCTCGTCCACTAACTCGGCCAAGGACCAGAAGCCAACCTGGCGCAAGAAGCCGCATCCACAAGGGTCCGCAGGAGCTGCTGCCACCAAGGCAGCCTCCTCTTGACTATCTGGCCGAGCCAGCAACGTCCTTGGTCGGTGGCAGGCTCTCCCACTTTGGCGACGTGTGGTTTCAACACGTCTCCGACCAGTGGGTGCGGGATATCATCTCCCACGGCTACAGGATAGAGTTCTCTTCCAGCCCTCCAAACAGATTTTTTCTGTCAACTCCCCCCTGCTCCAAGGCCGCCGCCTTCTCTCAGGCCGTGGCATCCTTGCAGGCCAACGGAGTAATTGTGCCGGTTCCCGCCAGGGAACGGTTCAGAGGTTTCTATTCAAATCTCTTCCTAGTCCCCAAAAAGGACGGTTCCTTCCGGCCAATCCTGGATCTCAAGCTTCTCAACAAGCATGTTCAGGTGCGGCATTTTCGCATGGAGTCTCTGCGATCAGTCATTGCCTCAATGACCCAAGGAGATTTCCTGGCATCCATCGACATCAGAGATGCCTATCTGCATGTGCCGATTGCAGTTTCACACCAGCGTTGGCTACGTTTTGCAATCGGAGAGGAACATTTCCAATTCGTGGCTCTCCCCTTCGGGTTAGCCACGGCCCCTCGAGTATTCACCAAGGTCATGGCAGCAGTGGTTGCGGTCCTGCACCTCCAGGGGTTGGCAGTAATTCCTTACCTGGATGACCTTCTTGTCAAGGCTTCATCCAGCGCAGACTGTCAGCGGAGTGTCTCGCTCACTCTCGCCACTCTTGTTCAATTCGGGTGGCTTGTCAATCTGCCCAAGTCCACTCTGACCCCGACCCAAAAACTCACGTACCTAGGGATGCAATTCGAAACTCGGCCGGCACTTGTCAAGCTGCCCTTAGTCAAACAGCAGTCCCTCCATCTGGCGGTGCGCTCTCTGTTGAGGCCCCGCCGTCACTCCATCAGGCACCTTATGCAGGTGCTGGGTCAGATGGTGGCGTCAATGGAAGCGGTTCCCTTTGCCCAGTTCCATCTGCGTCCTCTGCAGCTGGACATTCTCCGCTGTTGGGACAAGCGGATTTCTTCCTTGCACAGGTTGGTGGCTCTGTCGCCACAAGCCAGGAGCTCTCTTCAGTGGTGGCTTCGGCCTCTCTCTCTGTCTCAGGGACGCTCCTTTCTGACCCCGTCCTGGGTGATCCTCACCACGGATGCCAGTCTTTCCGGCTGGGGAGCAGTATTTCTCCACCACCGAGCACAGGGCATTTGGACTCTGTCCGAATCAGTCCTCTCGATCAATGTGCTGGAAATCAGAGCTGTGCTCCTAGCTCTCGTAGCCTTTCACCACCTGTTGGCGGGCAAGCACATTCGAGTCCAGTCAGACAATGCGACAGCAGTTGCCTACATCAATCACCAGGGCGGGACTCGCAGCCGCCTGGCAATGTTGGAGGTTCAACGCATCCTGCAGTGGACGGAGGACTCCAAGTCCACCATATCCGCAGTCCACATCCCAGGCGTGGAAAACTGGGAGGCAGATTATCTCAGCCGTCAAACCGTGGACAGCGGCGAGTGGGCTCTGCATCAGGCAGTGTTCCGGTCGATCTGCCGCAAGTGGGGCACTCCGGAAGTGGATCTAATGGTGTGAGCAAAATCCTGGGATATGAAGAGGAATTATGATGTCCAGTCATAATCGCTCTCATCACTCCATGGCAGTGCCCCCTCCCTTCTTGTTCTCAATGTCCACCATCTGGGAAGGTGTCACATCCTAGCAACACATCCCATGGCCATGTCCTGTGATATGGAGATTAGATGACCTGGGAACAATGGACACAGGATGACCCCCTGCCGTCACCCTGTAACAAGAGTTGTATCTCATTATAAGGCTATGGAACTATCCAGACAGAACGACTCCAGTAAAAAATGGTTCATATCTCGCAAGCCATATTTCCGATAAATATGGCAACCATAAAAATGGTGTTTTCGCATGCGGACGATGCTGGCACACCTTTTTTATGGGAGCGGGAGCTTGGGAAGTACCCCAGGCGTGATATCAGCCAATGGGGAACTAGTAGACAAGTCATGAGTCCTCTCGTTCTGTAGCTAAATTCATAACTGTCACAATGAGAGCATTGGCGTCCGCCTACGACGCTCCCAGGCAAAGTTATGGCCCATATTCCATGTTGTAGATATTGTCCATAACTCCAGCCAGGGGTGGAGCAGTGCTCCCTCTGAGGTCACTAAGGTAGGAGGGGACCTGGATTTGCCCAGGTTGATAACCCTACTTCGGCCATTTTCCAGTGTTCTTTTGCTCGGGGGTCTGGTCAGGGAAGACCTGTGAGAGAGATCCTGGAAACCTGGTCCACGGCGCCCCCCTGTGGCCAGACGCACAAGGTAACTGCTGGAACTGTGTATGCCTGTTTGTAATCCATATCTTGCGTGTAACTGTACTCTGACCTATGTATATTCTGTAGATCTCCTATTGTGTATATTGTAGTTTCTAGTGTGGCTTCGGCCGATTAAATTATATAATTAATCTTGGGCTGTTCTGTTATCTCGATCTTGAATCCCACGTCTGTGTGTTCGGCTAATAGTTACCGTGAAGCGGTTGGTGGCAGCGAGTTGTGCCAAGGATTATTGTGGGGAGGCCAGTGAGATTCGGGAAGATTTTTTATATTCCGCCCGCGGAGGTCGGGGGAATATATACCCTACTCTCACCGGGGACCCTTCAATAATCGGCATACGTAGTATAGCGGCCTCCTTGCTTATTGTCGGGCAATTCCATAATTGGCCTGACTATAAGAGGGGCGCTAGAGAGCGCGTCACGTGCTCTGTCTGTCGGTCGGGAGGTATAAATGAGGGGTGGGACTCTTGCTTGTTACCCCCCGATCGTGACGTACTGGTAGCCAGCGCGGGGGATTTCTGAGTGACCCCCCTGGTGGTTCGTGACAAATGGCATCCCGGCACAACAACAAGGTCCCGGTTTACGTGGCTCGCTCCCACGATCCTCAGGCCTTTGCAGCGGACGCGCTGGTTCAGGATTGGTCCCAGTTTCGTCTGGCTTACGTGTTTCCCCCTCTAGCTCTCTTGCCCAGAGTCCTGCGCAATATCAGAATGGAGGGCCGTCGGGTCATACTCATCGCCCCAGACTGGCCCAGGCGAGCTTGGTACCCAGACCTGCTCCGTCTGTCCGTAGAGGTGCCGTGGCATCTCCCGGACCGCCCAGACCTTCTCTCTCAAGGTCCGTTTTTCCGCCAGAATTCTGCGGCTCTCAGATTGACGGCGTGGCTCTTGAGTCCTGGATCCTGACGGCTTCCGGCATTCCTCCCGAAGTCATCTCCACTATGACTCAGGCCCGGAAGTCTTCCTCGGCAAAAATTTACCACAGGACTTGGAGAATTTTCCTGTCCTGGTGTCATTCTTCCGGCCATGCTCCTTGGCCTTTTTCCTTGCCAACCATCCTGTCCTTTCTACAGTCCGGTCTGCAGCTAGGACTATCCCTCAATTCTCTTAAGGGACAGGTCTCGGCTCTGTGTTCTTTCAGCGGCGTATCGCCCGACTGGCTCAGGTGCGCACCTTCATGCAGGGCGCATCTCACATCATTCCATCTTACCGGCGGCCTTTGGATCCCTGGGACCTTAATCTGGTCCTCACGGCCTTACAGAAACCCCCCTTTGAGCCTCTTAGGGAAGTTTCTTTGTTTCGACTTTCACAGAAAGTCGTCCTTCTGGTGGCCATAACTTCTCTCAGGAGAGTCTCTGATTTGGCCGCGCTCTCTTCGGAGTCACCTTTTTTGGTTTTTCACCAAGACAAGGTAGTTCTCCGTCCGACTCCGGACTTTCTTCCTAAGGTGGTGTCTCCTTTCCACCTTAACCAGGACATTTCATTGCCTTCCCTTTGTCCGGCCCCTGTTCATCGCTTTGAGAAAGCGTTGCATACTTTAGATCTGGTGCGGGCGCTCCGGATCTATGTGTCACGCACCGCCGCTCTTAGGCGGTGCACTTCTCTTTTTGTGCAGACCACAGGTCAGCGCAAGGGTCTCTCAGCTTCTAAACCGACCCTAGCTCGTTGGATTAGGTCGGCCATATCAGATGCCTACCAGAGTACTCAGGTGCCTCCCCCGCCGGGGATCAAGGCACACTTGACCAGAGCTGTCGGTGCCTCTTGGGCTTTCAGGCACCAGGCTACGGCTCAGCAGGTCTGTCAGGCTGCCACTTGGTCTAGTCTGCACACCTTTTTTAAGCACTACCAAGTGCATGCTCATGCTTCGGCAGATGCGAGCTTGGGCAGACGCATCCTTCAGGCGGCTGTCGCCCATTTGTGAAGTTAGGTTTTGCCTACTTCTCAGTTTTCTGTTTATTCCCACCCATGGACTGCTTTGAGACGTCCCATGGTCTGGGTCTCCCATAAGGAACGATGAAGAAAAAGAGAATTTTGTTTACTTACCGTAAATTCTTTTTCTTATAGTTCCGACATGGGAGACCCAGCACCCTCCCTGTTGCCTGTTGGCAGTTTTCTTGTTCCGTGTGTTTTCACCGGCTGTTGTTGTAGTCAGAGGTTCCGGTTGTTCCGGGTTTTGCTCTGTCTCTACTTGTGGGTGGATGTCCTCCTTCAGCTTTTGCACTAAACTGGCTAGATTTGGTCATCCAGGGGGTGTATATGCTTGGAGGGAGGAGCTACACTTTTTAGTGTAGTACTTTGTGTGTCCTCCGGAGGCAGAAGCTATACACCCATGGTCTGGGTCTCCCATGTCGGAACTATAAGAAAAAGAATTTACGGTAAGTAAACAAAATTCTCTTTTTTTACTTGTGGGTGGCTATTCTCCTTCAGCTTTTGCACTAAACTGGCTAGATCTAGTCTCCAGGGGGTGTATAAGCTCAGAGGGAGGAGCTACACTTTTTAGTGTAGTACTTTGTGTGTCCTCCGGAGGCAGAAGCTAAACACCCAATGTCTGGGTCTCCCAATACGGAACTATAAGAAAAAGAATTTATGGTAAGTAAACAAAATTCTCTTTTTTGCAACCATCCATGAACTCCTCTATCCATTCATACACACTACCTAGTGACAAAACACTTTCTCGATAATGTGCACAAAGTCTTTTATAAATACACACCCTCAGATCACAAAAAAACCCAAAACGAATCACTGCTCTTCTTTCTTGCAAATCCTAAGTGGGGCAGCCATTGTTTCTCATACCACAGTCATGAATGATTAAAGCAAAGCATTGACTGGGGAGACAGCAGCCTCGTACAGAAAGCGCTGATTACAGTGTGGCCAACAGAAGTTTAAATATAACTGGAAGGTGGAAAATGTTTGCTTTTGCCTATGTATACATCATACCTATAAGGGTAATAATACACAGCAAAAAGATTTGCATTTTGGTGGCATGTGGACCTGCAGATGAAACGCTGCGTATAACTGCACATTGCAGTGTTAAGCTGAGTCTAAACTGTCTAATACATTTAGTTGGTTTCAAGACTTATAAGATGATGCTAGTGTACCATATAATTGCTGCTATTGGTTTGCATTCTACAGTATACATTTTTTAGCCTACTAAATTATTCATAAACTTCTATTTTAAATGTAATATTCGCAGGTTGGTCAGTGCCAATTCTATAGAGGAGAAGTTGCTGAGGAATGGCACAAAAGATCTCATCAGAGAGGTGGCAGCTCAGGGCAGTGACTATTCTCTGGCATTCTTAACCCAGGTACATATTGTTTTATGTCTTCCTATTTTACTTATATTTTATTGTAGATAAATATATAAATATTTCTTTGCTATGAAGAACACTGTACAACTCTTCCTATTTTACATTGCCTCAGCAAACAATCCAGGAACTGTTCGAAGTATGTTCTCCACTGGATGACAGTGGGGTGAAAGCTGAAGAGTTTGTGTTACTATCCCAGGAGCCATCTCCTTCAGATATAATCACGCCAAAAGTTGCAAAGCCTTTTGTGGAGGTAAGGACATCTTAACGTGAAGTACAAAAAGGAGGGATATTTGTTAAACGTTTTCATTTTGGTACAGACAGTAGACACCTAGGATTTGAATCAAGATCAGCGTAGTTTGCCAATCTTGATGAGGAGATGGGCTAGATTCACATGTTCCTCATTCATGAAGAAGCATATGCCTCTTTGTTAATTAGGAGGGTTGGATGAGTGGCAGGCACCTTTGTGTGTGCTTTGCCACAAATCCTTCTCCAGTCCATGCTGGAGTTGTAGTGTACCGAACGTGGCCACTCGTTATGAATTTCAAGATCATTTGTAACCATGACCCCATCCAGTTTTAGCTTCGCTCACTTTTGTCGTAGCTTGCAAAAATGGTGCGAGAACTCCAAAAGTCGCATAATTTTAGAGTAGCCTCCAATTTGGCCAAAATTGTGAGTTTTCTAAGCTTTTTGCTCTAGAATACTGGCATAAAAGATTTGTTGAATTGGGCCCATTGTTTGTATAAATACTTCAAGTTATATAATGCTACTAGCTGTAGTACCCGGCGGTGCCCCGCATAGTATCTGTCTCCCAGTATCTCTCTATCTCTGTCTGTGTCTCTCTGTTTGTCTCTGTATGTCTCTGTCTCTCTCTGTCGCTCTCCTAGTCTGTCTCTCTCTGTCTGTCTGTCTATCTCTCTTTGTCTCTCTATCTATGTCTGTCTGTCTCTGTTTGTCTGTCCGTCTGTGTGTCTGTCTCTCTATATCTGCCTCTGTGTGTCTGTCTGGCTCTGTGTGTCTGTGTCTGGCTCTGTGTGTCTGTCTCTGTGTGTCTGTGTCTGGCTCTGTGTGTCTATGTCTGGCTCTGTGTGTCTATGAATGTCCTTTGTTCCTGTAGCAACCAATCAGAGCTGCTATTATCCCCTTCACCCCCAGGCGTTTTTCCATTTAGTTGGGGGGTTTTTTCTCCTCTCCTTCCGAGAGCTGTAACTTTTTTATTTTCCCGTCAATCTTGCCATATGAGGGCATGTTTTTTGCGGGAGGAGTTGTACTTTTAAATGAAACCATAAGTTTTACCATATAGTGTACTGGAAAACAACAAACATTTTTGGGATATGTTATTCACCATGTTCACTATATGATAAAACTGATGCATTGGTCTGATGTCTAAGGTACGAGTTTGTAGACACCAAACATGTATTGGTTTACTTTTATCTAACTAGTTAAAAAAATTTCACAAGTTTATAACAAAAAAAGTGGCGCACTTTTTGTGCCATTTTCCGAAACTCGTAGCATTCTCATTTTTTGGCATCTATGGCTCAGTTATGGCTTTTTTTTTGCGTCTCAAGCTGATGTTTTTAAAGGTACTATTTTCTTTGTCGCTCCATTGGGAGACCAAGACAATTGGGTGTATAGCTTCTGCCTCCGGAGGCCACACAAAGTATTACACTTTAAAAAGTGTAACCCCTCCCCTCTGCCTATACACCCTCCCGTGCATCACAGGCTCCTCAGTTTTATGCTTTGTGTGGAAGGAGGCACACATCCACTCATGCTCCCATTTTAGTCAGCAGCAGCTGCTGATTTTATCGGTTGGAAGAAAAGAGGGCCCCCACAGGGCTCCCGGCATGCTCCCTTCTCACCCCACTAAGTCGGCGGTGCTGTTAAGGTTGAGGTACCCATTGCGGGTACAGAGGCTGGAGCCACATGCCGTTTTCCTTCACCATCCCTTAGAGGCTCTGAGAGAATTGTGATCCTAACCGGTCATCCATTCACTGGGACCAGGTTCCCTCCGCAGCCCCTGTGGGAATCTGCCGGACAGGAGACTTTGTGTCATCAGGGACAGGGTTCTGCATCTAAAGGTACTCTGTGTCCCCATGAGGACGGTGCATGGAGCGCTTGTCTCACAGACGCTGCAGCTGCTGCTGGTTTGGTGACGACCGGGACTTCCGCGCCGACCGCGCCTGTTTGTCGGCCGCGGTATTAAATTTAGTCCCCGGCTTCATGCGGCCTAGTACCATAACTCCCGCCCCCGGGCCTGCCAGTCAGGGGTAAGGGCGGGACGGTCGACCTGACGTCGGCAGTGAGGGCTGGAGCATACTTTAGGTTTCCTCCCCCCCCCCCTCACTGATCACTGTGGGGCACCAGATTCCCGCACTTTACTAGTCGCCGCCCACGGCTCCCTCCTCCCCTGAGAGCTCCGGCAGCCATTTTTACAACACAAGCAAGCATTGTTGACCTTAGGGAGATCAACATATCCACTGCGGAGACACCATCACGTGTTTCTCAACGCAGTGATTCTAGAGCATTGCCCCCTGGGAAGTATGCAAATAAGAAAGCCGCGGAGACACCATCACGTGTTTCTCAACGCTGGCAGGAAACTAGCCAGGTCTTTCACCGGGAAGGAACAACCACAGGAAGGGCAGTCTCCAGTCAAGGAGACCACCTATACCAAACATGGTATCCATCCACAGACAGCCGTTTCGGGGTATTTGCCCCTCATCAGTGTGGAGTAGGAATCTGGCTAGTGGGGGCAATGCCTAGTATAAGACTACTTAAGCAAGCATTGTTGACCTTAGGGAGATCAACATATCCACTGCGGAGACACCATCACGTGTTTCTCAACGCAGTGATTCTAGAGCATTGCCCCCTGGGAAGTATGCAAATAAGAAAGCCGCGGAGACACCATCACGTGTTTCTCAATGCTGGCAGGAAACTAGCCAGGTCTTTCACCGGGAAGGAACAACCATGGGAAGGGCAGTCTCCAGTCAAGGAGACCACCTATACCAAACATGGTATCCATCCACAGACAGCCGTTTCGGGGTATTTGCCCCTCATCAGTGTGGAGTAGGAATCTGGCTAGTGGGGGCAATGCCTAGTATAAGACTACTTAAGCAAGCATTGTTGACCTTAGGGAGATCAACATATCCACTGCGGAGACACCATCACGTGTTTCTCAACGCAGTGATTCTAGAGCATTGCCCCCTGGGAAGTATGCAAATAAGAAAGCCGCGGAGACACCATCACGTGTTTCTCAACGCTGGCAGGAAACTAGCCAGGTCTTTCACCAGGAAGGACTGCCAGCAGTGTGTGCTGGCTGCCAGCAGTGTTTTCTCTGGCTGGTCTCCCCGAGATCAGTGATTGTTTTGTCTTGTGACTGAGATGTAGCAGAGCTGGAATCACCATGGGACCTCGAGTGGATTATGTCAAACCCACAGGGGTGTTTAGGGGGTTAATAAAGTGGTGAAAGAGGGTGTTTTTTATATTTTATTCCAAATAAAGGATTTTTTGGTGTCTGTGTTAATTTACTTTCAGATGCCTGCCATCACTATTCTAGGGCTTAGTAGCAGCTGTAAGCTGTTATTAACCCCTTAATAACCCAATTTCCACCTCACTAGGGCAACAGGAAGAGCTGGGCAAAGCACCAGGCTTGTCACATCTAATGGATGCGACAATCCTGGGCAGATGAAGGTTGCTATTTTTAGGCTAGGGGGCGGCCAATAACCATGGCCCTTCCCAGTCTGAGAATACCAGCCCCCAGCTGTCGGCTTTATCTTGGCTGGGTATCAAAACTGGGGGAACCACAAGCTGTTTTAATTATTTAAAAAAAAGCCACATGCAGTTCCTCTTATTTTGAAACACAGCCAAAATAAGCGCAGGGCTGGGCCTGAAGCCTGTGGCCGTGAGCTTTATCTGTGTTAGTATCATAATATGGGGGAACATACACCAATTTATTTATTTATTTTTACTATACGGGCATAGTCACACTGAAGTATGACTCGCACTAGTGCAGTGAGAAAATCTTGCTTAAGTAGTCTTATACTAGGCATTGCCCCCACTAGCCAGATTCCTACTCCACACTGATGAGGGGCAAATACCCCGAAACGGCTGTCTGTGGATGGATACCATGTTTGGTATAGGTGGTCTCCTTGACTGGAGACTGCCCTTCCCGTGGTTGTTCCTTCCCGGTGAAAGACCTGGCTAGTTTCCTGCCAGCGTTGAGAAACACGTGATGGTGTCTCCGCGGCTTTCTTATTTTTACAACACATTCTGCCGGTGGAGGATTTCAGGAACGAGCCCTGCAGCTCTGGGAGACCCAAGGCAGGGAATCTGGTGGACACACACCGCTTTGGGCGGTCGGTAAGCCACACCGGTCTCCCGGTGCTGGTCCCCCTAGGGTGCCGAAGTGTATATATATATATATATTTGTATATATTTTTCTCTGTTCGGCCGAGTTGTTTTGCTTTTGGCTATATACCCTCAGTGATCACTCTCCTAGGAGACAACAGCATGTCGTCCACAAGGAGCAAGGGCGCTAAGGCAAAGGGTTATTTTGCAACCTGTACCTCTTGTGCGGCTATGTTACCTGCAGGTTCCACCTACCCTCACTGTGAGCAATGCTCGGCCTCTGTTGCACTTGCTCAGCCGGAGCCTCGGGCACTAGTGGGACCCTCGGCTCAGGCAGACCCGCCTGCTTCCCCTGTCCAGGTGGCAGGGACAGAGTTTGCAGTTTTTGCTGAGAAACTCTCTGAGTCGCTTTCACAATCCATGGCTCAGTCTATGGACAAATGGTCTGCTAAGCTACTAGAAGCCTTGCAGTCCAGATCGGTCCTTACACAGGCCCCGGGCACTGTTGGATCATCACCTCCAGGCCCCTCTCGGTCTGCGCCGCAACGTGCTCCCGGGGTGGCCCCTAGGTCTCACGTGGAGGACTCCGGCACGGACCACAGTCCCAGACCGGCTAAGCGGGCTCGCTGGGAATTTTCCCCGACTTCCTCACGCTGCTCGGGGTCTCAGCTTGAGGACTCTCTGGAGGATGAGGCGGACGTCGCAGCTCAGGGCTCTGACCCTGACGTTGCTCTCAATCTTGATACACCTGAAGGGGACGCCATAGTAAATGACCTTATAGCGTCCATCAACCAGGTGCTAGATCTTTCTCCCCCAACTCCACCTATAGAGGAGTCGGCTTCGCAGCAGGAGAAACACCAGTTTAGGTTTCCCAAACGTACACGGAGTGCATTTTTCAATCACTCTAACTTCAGAGATGCTGTCCAGAAGCACAGAGCATTTCCGGACAAGCGCTTTACTAAGCGCCTTAATGACACACGTTACCCCTTCCCCTCTGACGTAGTTAAGGGTTGGGCTCAATGTCCCAAGGTGGATCCTCCAGTCTCTAGACTGGCGGCTAGATCTGTAGTATCAGTTGCAGATGGCTCATCGCTCAAGGATGCCACTGACAGGCAGATAGAGCTCCTGGTGAAATCCATCTATGAAGCAACAGGCGCGTCTTTTGCCCCGGCCTTTGCAGCCGTGTGGGCACTCCAAGCTATCTCAGCTTGTCTGTCTGAGATTAATGTGGTCACACGTACCTCTGCTCCGCAAGCTGCGTCTTTGACTTCTCAGGCGTTGGCTTTTTCGTCCTACGCCATGAACGCCGTCCTGGACTCTGCTAGCCGTACAGCGGTAGCATCCGCTAATTCGGTGGCAGTCCGCAGGGCCATGTGGCTACGCGAATGGAAGGCAGACTCTGCTTCCAAGAAGTTCTTAACCGGTTTGCCGTTTTCTGGCGACCGATTGTTTGGCGAGCGATTGGATGAAATTATTAAGGAATCCAAGGGAAAGGACTCGTCCTTACCCCAGTCCAAGCCGCAGAGACCTCAGCAACGGAAAATACAATCGAGGTTTCGGTCCTTTCGGCCCTCAGCCAAGTCCCAATCCTCCTCGTCCAACAGGCCAGAGAAGGGCCAGAGGAACTCTTTTATGCGTGGCGGTCTAAGTCACGTCCCCAAAAAACCGCCGGATGCACTGCCTCCAAGGCGGCCTCCTCATGACTTTCGGCCTCCCCATACCGCATCCTCGGTCGGTGGCAGGCTCTCCCGCTTTTGCGACGCCTGGTGGCCACATGTCCAAGACCGATGAGTGAGAGACATTCTGTCTCACGGTTACAGGATAGAGTTCAGCTCTCGTCCTCCGACTCGTTTCTTCAGAACATCTCCGCCCCCATCTCGGGCCGGCGCACTTTTTCAGGCTGTGGGCGTCCTGAAGTCAGAGGGAGTGGTGATTCCCGTTCCCCCTCAGGAACATGGTCACGGTTTCTACTCCAGCTTGTTCGTGGTGCCAAAGAAGGACGGATCATTCCGTCCCGTTCTGGACCTCCAAACTGCTCAACAGGCATGTGAGCACCAGAAGGTTTCGGATGGAATCTCTCCGCTCGGCCATCGCTTCGATGTCACAAGGAGACTTCCTAGCATCAATCGACATCAAGGATGCTTATCTCCATGTGCCGATCGCACCCGAGCATCAACGCTTCCTGCGTTTCGCCATCGGGGATGAACACCTTCAGTTCGTGGCACTGCCTTTCGGCCTGGCGACAGCCCCACGGGTCTTCACTAAGGTCATGGCATCCGTTGTGGCGGTCCTACACTCTCAGGGCCACTCGGTGATTCCCTACTTAGACGATCTCCTAGTCAGGGCACCCTCTCAGTTGGCGTGTCAAAACAGCCTTTCCGTCGCTCTGGCGACTCTCCAGCAGTTCGGGTGGATAATCAACTTCCCAAAATCCAAGTTGACACCGACCCAATCACTGACGTACCTTGGGATGGAGTTTCATACTCAGTCAGCGGTAGTCATGCTACCGCGGGACAAACAGCTTTCTCTGCAGGCAGGGGTGCAATCTCTTCTTCGGGGTCAGTCACACCCCTTGAGGCGCCTCATGCACTTCCTGGGGAAGATGGTGGCAGCGATGGAGGCAGTGCCCTTCACGCAATTCCATCTGCGGCCACTCCAGTGGGACATTCTCCGAAAATGGGACAGGAGGTCGACTTCACTCGACAGGAACGTCTCTCTGTCCCTTGCAACCAAGACGTCACTTCAGTGGTGGCTCCTTCCCAACTCTCTGTCGCAGGGGAAATCCTTCCTACCCCCCACCTGGGCTGTGGTCACGACGGACGCGAGCCTGTCAGGGTGGGGGGCGGTTTTTCTCCACCACAGGGCTCAGGGAACCTGGACTCCGATAGAGTCATCCCTTCAGATCAATATTCTGGAGATAAGGGCAGTGTATCTAGCCCTATTGGCCTTTCATCGGTGGCTGGAGGGCAGGCAGATCCGAATCCAGTCGGACAACGCCACGGCCGTCGCTTACATCAACCACCAAGGCGGCACTCGCAGTCGTCAAGCCTTCCAGGAAGTCCGGCGAATTCTGCAGTGGGTGGAAGCCACAGCCTCCACCATCTCCGCAGTTCACATCCCGGGCGTAGAAAACTGGGAAGCAGATTTTCTCAGCCGACAGGGCATGGACGTGGGGGAATGGTCTCTTCACCCAGACGTGTTTCGAGAGATCTGTCGCCGCTGGGGAACGTCGGACGTCGATCTCATGGCATCACGGCACAAAGTCCCGGCATTCATGGCCCGGTCTCAAGATCACAGAGCTCTGGCGGCGGACGCATTAGTTCAGGATTGGTCGCAGTTTCGACTGCCCTATGTATTTCCTCCTCTGGCGATGCTGCCCAGAGTGCTGCGCAAAATCGGGTCCGACTGTCGTCGCGCCATTCTCGTCGCTCCAGATTGGCCGGGGCGGTCGTGGTACCCGGATCTGTGGCATCTCACGGTGGGTCAACCGTGGGCGCTCCCAGACTGCCCAGACTTGCTATCTCAAGGGCCGTTTTTCCATCTGAATTCTGCGGCCCTCAACCTGACTGTGTGGCCATTGAGTCCTGGCTCCTAGCGTCCTCAGGGTTATCTCAAGATGTCATTGCCACTATGAGACAGGCCAGGAAACCAACGTCCGCCAAGATCTATCACAGGTCTTGGAGGATCTTCTTATCCTGGTGCTCTGATAAGGGTTTTACTCCCTGGCCCTTTGCCTTACCCACTTTTCTTTCATTCCTTCAATCCGGAATGGACAAGGGTTTGTCTCTCGGCTCTCTCAAGGGACAAGTATCGGCGCTTTCCGTATTTTTTCAAAAGCGTCTAGCCAGGCTTCCGCAGGTCCGCACGTTCCTGCAGGGAGTTTGCCACATAGTCCCACCTTACAAGCGTCCGCTGGAACCCTGGGACCTCAATAGGGTGCTAACGGCTCTTCAGAAACCACCTTTCGAGCCGCTGCGGGAGGTCTCTTTATCACGTCTTTCGCAAAAGGTGGCATTTCTAGTGGCAGTTACATCGCTCCGTAGAGTGTCGGAACTGGCAGCGCTGTCATGCAAAGCCCCCTTCCTGGTTTTTCACCAGGATAAGGTGGTTCTACGTCCGGTCCCGGAATTTCTCCCTAAAGTGGTATCCCCTTTTCATCTCAATCAGGATATCTCCTTACCTTCATTTTGCCCTCATCCAGTTCACCAATGTGAAAAGGATTTGCACTCATTAGATTTAGTGAGAGCACTCCGACTCTACGTGTCTCGCACGGCGCCCCTGCGCCGTTCAGATGCCCTCTTTGTCCTTGTCGCTGGCCAGCGTAAGGGTTTGCAGGCTTCCAAGTCAACCTTGGCTCGATGGATCAAGGAACCAATTCTTGAATCCTACCGTTCTTCTGGGCTTCCTCTTCCTTCAGGATTGAAAGCCCATTCTACCAGAGCCGTGGGTGCGTCCTGGGCACTGCGGCACCGGGCTACGGCTCAGCAGGTGTGTCAGGCAGCTACCTGGTCTAGTCTGCACACTTTCACGAAACACTATCAGGTGCATACCTATGCTTCGGCAGACGCCAGTCTAGGTAGGCGAGTCCTTCAGGCGGCGGTTGCCCACCTGTAAGAGGGGGTCGTTTTCGGCTCTTTTTATCGAGGTATTCTTTTACCCACCCAGGGACTGCTTTTGGACGTCCCAATTGTCTGGGTCTCCCAATGGAGCGACAAAGAAGAAGGGAATTTTGTTTACTTACCGTAAATTCCTTTTCTTCTAGCTCCTATTGGGAGACCCAGCACCCGCCCCTGTTCCCTTCGGGCTGTTGTTCTTTTGTGTACACATGTTGTTGCATGTTGAATTGTTCTTTTGGTTCATGGTTTTCAGTTCTCCGAACATCCTTCGGATGGAATTTACCTTAGACCAATTTATAAGTTTCCTCCTTCCTGCTTTTGCACCAAAACTGAGGAGCCCGTGATGCACGGGAGGGTGTATAGGCAGAGGGGAGGGGTTACACTTTTTAAAGTGTAATACTTTGTGTGGCCTCCGGAGGCAGAAGCTATACACCCAATTGTCTGGGTCTCCCAATAGGAGCTAGAAGAAAAGGAATTTACGGTAAGTAAACAAAATTCCCTTCTTTGCGCAGATACTACGTTTTGATCGCCTGTTATTGCATTTTGCGCAGTGTTGCGGCAACCAAAAAAAGTAATTTTGGCGTTTGGAATTTTTTTGCTTCTACGCCGTTTACCGATCAGATGAATTGATTTTATATTTTGATCGGGCATTTCTGAACGTGGCAATACCAAATGTGTATATTTTAAAAAATTTTAACCCTTTAATTTTAGCAGTCTGATCGCTCTTCTATTTCTCCAGATCATAGCTGAGATCTGGAGAAAAGCTACTTTAGGCCCCTGTGCGCACACTGCGTTTTTACTCGCTTTTTTTTTTTGCGTTTTTGCTGCAGAAATTTCTGGTTGTAACCTTTCTGCAGACATTCCCCAGCAAAACCTATGGGAAAAAAAATAGCTGTGCGCACACAGCTATTTTTTGAGAAAAAGAAAGAGCATGTCACTTCTTTTCTGCAGGTACCTGCTTTTTTTGCCATAGATAATGGTAAAAAAACCACAGGAACCAACTTGCGGAAAAAACGCATAAAAAAAGTGGTAAAACGCATGCGTTTTTGGTGCGTTTTTTTAACACAAGTGCGCTTATCTTTCAGACTCAAGAAATTTCTTGAGAAAAATCCTTTTTGTAGTGTGCACAGGGCCTTACTCTCACACACTGCCCTCTGCTGGCAGTGAGAGAAAGTGACTCATGATAGCTACAGGAGTCATCACATGGCTACCATGGCAACCACCGGACGTCACATGATCACATCACTTGATTTCCGATGGGGGTGGGTAAGTTATTGAATTTGACAGCGAGATGTAAGGGATTAATAGTCGTGGGTGGAACGTGATTCCAAGCGTGCCTAGCAGGCACATGTCAGCTGTTGAAATCAGCTGACATGTCCGCAGATCGCCTCGGACTGTCCACGGCATTAACCTCACACGATCCATGACGTATCCAGTTTGTCATATGTCGTGAAGAGGTTAATGACCTGTAGTTCCCAGCTCATTTGACTTTAATGGAGGCAGTGTTTTTTGGAGAGTAACTGTAAAGCGCGGGGTTAAATTTTCCCATCAAAACATAGTCTATGACATTCCTTGAGTCACATGGGGTGTCTGTGCAAAATTTCGTGATAGTAAATGTGACGCTGTAGATTCCTTTAGCGGACGCACATGCGCACACACAGACACACACTGCTTTTTATATTAGATAAACATGCAGTTCTAGTAATGTAAAGTATAACAATACATTAAGTACAGTAGTCAGTCTTTCATTCTTCCTTTTTGTTCCTGCTGTTCAGTATGTAATCTGTTATTTTTCTCGCTATAAAAGAAATGGAGTGAGCCATGTGGCCACCTCTACATTCAGTTTCTTCCTGGATATGGCAGTCCTGTGACACTTCAATCTGGCAATATGGGCAATAAGAAATAGTGTAACAAATGTGTTTTCAATAACTAACTGAAATTGTAAGACATTGTATTTTAGAAGAAAGAGTTAATAAAAAAAATATGGTATAAGGAAAATTGCTAGAGAAAGATCTGCACTGGATCTGAGTGGTCTTCTAATAGAGGTGTGATAGAGGAGGGTTGGGGTATATTGTGCATTGCTGTGTTTTTACTCCATACATTTTCTGTTTTACAGGCCTTGGTAAAAATTGAGTTTGGTCAGGAAGAAGAGCTTACTATGTGTTCTAAGGAAGATGATGCAAAGCCTAATGCTGGAGTCTTCCCTACCATTGACTCTGAATATATGGAGTGCCTTGAACCATCCCAAATGAAAGAGTTGTCTGACCTTATGCAACAAGTAAGTGTATCTTTGCCACATTTTACAATTTTTTTGTCTCTGATGAAAGTTGAAAATTTGGCTACACATGTATTCATCTTTCTCCATTAACTTCATTGCAAGTTATAGAAATAGGCGAGCATGCATACTCTGCATGAGTGTGATAGAAGAGAGTCAAGCACATCTGTGGCCACCTCTTCGTTAATTTTCTGATCTCTGACCCCCTATATTGGAGATGGGGGCATGTCTCACCTAAAAGACATCTATAGATATGCTATAAATATCTAAGATAGGAACACCCCCTTTAACACTCATATATGTAATCCTATTTTTTACTTCGACATCATGAACATTCCTTTTTTATGATGATCTATGTTGAGTGTTCTTTTTTTTTTTTTTACAATTAACATTGGTTTTATGCTGGAAAGCATTTTCTTACCCTTACTTATATATTTGCTTTCTTTGTAGCTCACTCCCATTGAGAAATATGCTCTGCACTACCTAGAACTATTCCATGCTCACAGTGTCGGTGACCAACCTGGGAGCCTTGAGGTAAATCTTACATTTATATACCGTATATGATCCGAGTATAAGCTGAGGCACCAAATTTTACCACAAAAAACTGGGAAGACTTATAAAGTATAAGCCTAGGGTGGGAAATGCAGCTACTGGTAGTAATGTGCCCATATTGTCTCCTGTAATAATGTTCCCATATTGTCTCCTATTGTAATGTGCCCATATTGTCCCCTGTAGTAATGTGTCCATATTGTCTCCTGTAGTAATGTGCCCATATTGTCTCCTGTAGTAATGTGCCCATATTGTCTGATGGGGTAATGTGCCCATATTGTCTGATGGGGTAATGTGCCCATATTGTCTACTGGAGTAATGTGCCCATATTGTCTACTGGAGTAATGTCCTCATTCCAGTTCCCTAACACACACACACACTCACCATTATTCTCACCGGTCTTCCATTCCTGCAGTGTCCTCTTACCTGCTTCTTGTGGACCACAGGCACACAGACCCTTCGGTGATCATGGCTGGTGCAGCTGCCGTATGCGCTTAACTTCAGTTGAATGCTTTGCACTATCGCAAATCATTCAAGTGAAGTAAAGCGCTGATCACGGCCGCTGTAGCGGCAATCGCTGTTATCCCCGAGGGGTCTCTGTGCCTGCGGTCTGCAAGAAGCAGGTAAGAGGACACCCCAGGACAGGTGAGAATAATTTTTTGTGGGACCCTTACTCGAGTATAAGCCAAGGGGCGGCATTTTCAGCATAAATTCGGCTTATACTCGAGTATATCTCAGAAAACAAAAAACCATATTCACAGTTCCAGTATGCTTTACCATATATAAGACCTATAAAAGAGCACTGAAACTCATATTCAAACAATAATTTTTATTATTGACAATTATAAAATATTACAAGGGATATCATTGGGGAAGAAGGAAAAATTGGGAAGAGAAGAAGGAGCAGCGTATCAAATTCTGTTATGTTCACCCAGTGATTGTATACAGAATATATATAATAATACAGTACATGGATTGGAAAATAAAATTCATGACATGGGCAACAATACTGTGTACTAAATCAGTTATCAGTATGCATTAATTGCCTACAACATATCAAGAAATGATTAGTACACAGATTTAAATAGTCCCTCATACGATTTGAAACGAGGTGCCGATGTAGCTACAATACCACTATCCTCACTACCAGGAGTACGGTAAGCAAGGTATAAATATAAAGTGCCTAGTGCTCTCTATTAGACCTCAAATGTCTGTAGGACAAAAACAGTTCATCACTGGATCATTCTATTTCCAAAGGTTGGGCTACAGTTAATGGCAACTAACTCATAGGGATAACACAAATTCCAAATACCATGTGACTGTGTAAGGGAATTCCCCTCTACATAAGTTCACCACATAAGTTTGACAAGCAAAGCACTCATGTATCCTGTATTATAGACCGCGCTGGTGCCTGTAGATGGCAGACAACACTAGTATAAAAAGTATAAATAATAATAATAATATATGCAATGCCCCACCAGGGGCTAAGGCATGCGGTAATATATCCTTAAAGTATGGAACATTCAGTAGTAGGCTGCTCATCCCTAACCATCAGTACGGATCATAAAGTACCATATGCAATGCTCTGGCTGTCAAAGATTGGACAGACTGTTCAATAGTCCATATCAACCCATAATGGGTAACATAGATGTGTATAACTACCTGGACACATTTCTATATAGTGAACTCAGTAGATAGAAATACTCAATAGTGTAACATATAACTTGCTAAAGGAATTACTTACTTATCAATCACTGGGGACCACTGGAAGGCTTCCCGACGCGCGTTTCGCCGTTCTTTGTCAGGGGATTGTTTCCCCTGACAAAGAACGGCGAAACGCGCGTCGGGAAGCCTTCCAGTGGTCCCCAGTGATTGATAAGTAAGTAATTCCTTTAGCAAGTTATATGTTACACTATTGAGTATTTCTATCTACTGAGTTCACTATATAGAAATGTGTCCAGGTAGTTATACACATCTATGTTACCCATTATGGGTTGATATGGACTATTGAACAGTCTGTCCAATCTTTGACAGCCAGAGCATTGCATATGGTACTTTATGATCCGTACTGATGGTTAGGGATGAGCAGCCTACTACTGAATGTTCCATACTTTAAGGATATATTACCGCATGCCTTAGCCCCTGGTGGGGCATTGCATATATTATTATTATTATTTATACTTTTTATACTAGTGTTGTCTGCCATCTACAGGCACCAGCGCGGTCTATAATACAGGATACATGAGTGCTTTGCTTGTCAAACTTATGTGGTGAACTTATGTAGAGGGGAATTCCCTTACACAGTCACATGGTATTTGGAATTTGTGTTATCCCTATGAGTTAGTTGCCATTAACTGTAGCCCAACCTTTGGAAATAGAATGATCCAGTGATGAACTGTTTTTGTCCTACAGACATTTGAGGTCTAATAGAGAGCACTAGGCACTTTATATTTATACCTTGCTTACCGTACTCCTGGTAGTGAGGATAGTGGTATTGTAGCTACATCGGCACCTCGTTTCAAATCGTATGAGGGACTATTTAAATCTGTGTACTAATCATTTCTTGATATGTTGTAGGCAATTAATGCATACTGATAACTGATTTAGTACACAGTATTGTTGCCCATGTCATGAATTTTATTTTCCAATCCATGTACTGTATTATTATATATATTCTGTATACAATCACTGGGTGAACATAACAGAATTTGATACGCTGCTCCTTCTTCTCTTCCCAATTTTTCCTTCTTCCCCAATGATATCCCTTGTAATATTTTATAATTGTCAATAATAAAAATTATTGTTTGAATATGAGTTTCAGTGCTCTTTTATAGGTCTTATACTCGAGTATATACGGTAATTGCTTTTGTTGGGAATATATGTAGGGATTGTATTACAAACATACTCTAAAAATCCTGTAAAATCATGCTAGGGCTTATTTTCGGGCTATTATTTTGGGAAAACACCAAGAAAGATCTTACTTTGTATTTTGTCACAATGTATATGTTTACACATCAGTATGCACGTTTAGGGCAATTAACTGTGTCTCGTTAAGTTTGGGAGTCGTATAAAAAAAAACAAAACCAAACAAAAAACTAGGTTTATACTTTTTACTCAGTAAGCCTAGTGTTTTTAGGAAGCGGACATGACTTGGTTTGCCAACTTTATATTTCAAATAAAATTAACATGGACAGACAAACTTTTACAGACACATTGTAAAACCCAAATTATTCATTAAAGGGAATATGTCATTAGGATCTACCATCCTAAGCCATCTATATGGACATGCAGGTCATAAAAATTTTAATAGAATGATGCTTTAATATCTGCAATCCGATGCTTATTGTAGAGAAATCCACGTTTTTCTAAATATGTAAATTAACTGCTAACAACTATGGGCCGGACACTGTTCTGCATGAGAAACTTCTTTCAGACCTTTATATTGAATGACAAAGGGCGTTACCAGTGTGAGACATGTAATGGCTGATAGTCTGCTTTCCTGATCTCACTGCAGAGCTGTATGTGTGTATGTACATAGTGAGCCATGCTTTGTCTCGTTCCAAACATGTGCAGCTCAATCTCTTTTCTCATAATGCAGGAAAATGAACAAACGTAGTCCACATTCCTGTGGTTTACAAGTGGGTCACAGACTTTATCTGAGAAACTCTGGATCTAGAAGCGTGAGCTCTTCTTCCTAAGGTCTGCTGCCAACTCTGTCTTCACTGTGGCACTCTTGTTGTGAACCTCTGTGTCCCAACTTAACCACAGCATGCCCAGCTATGCAGCCACATGCCTTTGCAGTGGATGTGTTGATAGTTCCTTGGACCAGGTTCTTTCTGCAGTTTCTTCTACCCCTTCATCCGCTCTTTATTCTCAAGTAGTTCAAGGTAGAGTAAATTGTTAGCTCAAGACTGACCTTAGTAAGCATGAGATTCCCAAATCATTCAGTTAATCTTAAATCTTCATTGCTTGATCTTCATCGTCCAAACCACTTTCTCAAGGTCCTCTATTCCACCCATTTCACCTTAGCTATGTCTTCCTCTCAGAATTTTTTTTTCTCTGTCTAGTCTGGTTGGAGCTTAAGGGGTACTTCTCACATAGCGAGATCGCTAGCGAGATCGCTGCTGAGTCACAGGTTTTATGACGTACCAGTGACCTCATTAGCGATCTCGCTGTGTGTGACACTAAGCAGCGACCTGGCCCCTGCTGTGAAATCGCTGATCGTTACACACTGTTCTGGTTCATTTTTTGCTCGTTGGTCTCCCGCTGTACAGCACACATCGGTGTGTTTGACAGCGGGAGACCAACAAGCACCGACTCTGTATAAGCAGCGTACGCTGGTAACCAGGATAAATATCAGGTAACTAAGCAAAGCGCTTTGCTTGGTTACCCGATATTTACCCTGCTTACCAGCGCACACCGCTTAAGGGTGCTTTATACGCTGCGACATCGCTAACGATATATCGTCGGGGTCATGTCGTTAGTGACGCACCGTTAGCGACATTGCAGCGTGTGACACCAAAAAGCGACTATCAACGAGCGCAAAAATGTAAAAAATCGTTGCTTGTTGACACAACTCTCCTTTCCCAAATATTGTTGCTGCTGCAGGTACGATGTTCGTCATTCCTGCGGCAGCACACGTCGCTGTGTGTGACACCGCAGGAATTACGAACATCTCCTTACCTGCGTACACCGGCAATAAGGAAGGAGGTTGACGGCATGATCCGGCCGCTCATCTCCGCCCCTCCTCTGCTATTGGACAGCTGCCGTGTGACATCGCTGTGACGCCGCACGAACTGCCCCCTTAGAAAGGAGGCGGTTTGCTGGCCAGAGCGACGTCGCAGGGAAGGTAAGTTCGTGTGACGGGTGTTAGCGATGTTGTGCGCCACGGGCAGCGATTTGCCCGTGACGCACAACCGACGAGGGCGGGTACGCTTGCTAGCGATATCGGTACCGATATCGCAGCGTGTAAAGTACCCTGTGGAGACACGGGGGTAAGTGGGTGCTCTTGTCCGCTGGCCCGGCCGTCTTTAGAAAGACAGCATGGCCCAGAGCTCATCCCAACTGAACGCCCGACCTCCTTAACCGTGGGCAGAACACTACTCAAACACAGGGTGAGGGAATCACAGTATTAAGACTTTATTGGATCCCCAAACAATTAACGACACATAGCACATAACCAGCAAAACACACAAATGTAACAGGCAACAGTTTCTCCCCCTTCCGCTGGCTCACCAGGGATTTAGAATGACCGTGCCTCAGATCTTCCAGGGCTACTTACTCTAATCGAGCAGCACCCCGCTTTCGGCGGGCACCCACCGAGAATGGAATAACGCCAGATTTAGGAAGCTGGCTGAGGTCTGCAAAGTCTGTAGCCAGGTGACCAAATTGTCTCAACCTGGGTTTCTTTCTTAAGTAGTCCTTGGTATCACAGCCGAATCCTTGCATTCAATGCTGAAGTCCATGTAGTGTTATAATCCAGGTTCAGCTATGGCTTGCCAATCGGATCCGCAGGTCCTAGATTGGTAGCATGTAGCAAGAGTCTCTCTGGGCAAAGGACAGTCGTCCTTCTTATACTCCTGAGCTCTCCATTCAGACCATTGGGGTCTTCACAATTGGTGAAAAAGACTGGGCTCTTATTGGCTAGCTTTCAAGCCATATTCAAATATCCAGAGAATAAGGGTGAGACAGGTAAGTTACATCACATCTAGCAATTCACTTAGTAATACAATGGGAAGTTCGCATAATTGATTTATCGCTGTGTCTGGCCTTCATTAGCCAAGGCAATTACATGAGTTAACAAGAGTCTTGTAAAAACAATGAGGGCTTATCCCCCGTCTATAAACAAACTATCTTCATGTCTGGCTGAATTTTAAGAAATTTAACCCCTGCTAAGCACTGACAGAGTCCAGGTCGTCACATTCCTCCCCCTTCTTAATATTAGCCAGACATGATAGGCTTCCGATCATCCTTCTCCACCTGTCGGGAAAGCCCATCCGCATTTCCATGGTTCTTGCCTTGTTTATGGGAGATGGAAAAATTATAAGATTGTAACGCTAGACTCCACCTGAGCAAGCGTCCGTTGTCCCCAGCAGTGCGATTTAGCCAACTCAATGGATTGTGGTCAGTGAGGACTGTGAACTCATTGCCTTAGAGGTAGGGTTGCAATTTTTTCAGGGCCCAGACTATGGCCAGGCATTCTTTTTCTATGGTAGCGTAACCCTCTCTCGGTCCAATAGTTTTCGGGAGAGGTAAGCTATCGGATGTTCCTCACCGTTGTCCCCCACTTGGCTAAGTACAGCTCCTAGTCCTGTGTCCGATGCGTCTGTTTGGACGATGATGTTTGCACACTAGTTACTATGCAAGGGGAATACATGTAATAGCAGAAACTGCTGTGTGAATACTGACATGAAAAATTCAATAGCTATATGTAAGAATGAAATGGGAAAAATGGAACCTGCATTACTGCCATGAATATATGAATAAAGAGAAATTTAGCTACTGAATTGAACAATGCAATAGAGCCCCAACACTACGCCAAAGTATTTCTCTACGTTGGGGTCCCTAGCTTGTGTGTGTCCTCTCATGCAGTTAAAAAAAACTTACCGTGTATGGGAAGCTATTGAATTTTTCATGTCAGTATTCACACAGCAGTTTCTGCTATTACATGTATTCCCCTTGCATAGTCACTGGTGTGCAAACTTTATCTCCATATAGTGATGTTTTTTTAGGTTTTTGCACCCAGTTCAGACATAGAATGGAGTTCCAAACGTTATTCCTTATTTGTTTGGACGATGAATCTGCGACGGAAGTTAGGAGCAGTTAGGACTGGGCTCTGGGCCAGCCGGTCTTTCAATTGGAGGAACGCAGTTTCACATTCTGGGGTCCAGATAAGGTTACGAGCATATCTTTTGGTTGTGAGGTCAGTGAGCGGTTTTGCTACGGTAATGTAATTGGGGATAAACGTTCGATAATAGTTTGCGGTTCCTAGGAACGCGCTGACCTGTTTTTGGTTGACCGGGCGTGGCCACTGGGTAATGGCTTCTACCTTTTGCAGGTTCGGGACAAATGCACCCACTTCCTACTCGATGTCCCAGGTATAGCTTCGGCCATCCCCATTTGGCATTTGTCAGGTTGAAGGGTGAGCTGGGCTTTGGCTACCCTCTGCAGCACCTGGGACACGTGCTGAAGATGCTCTTCCCAAGTGTTGCTGAAGATAGCGATGTCATCCAAATAGGCCTGGGCATACCCCTGACATCCCTCTTGTAAATGGTCTACCATCTTCTGGAAGGTGATCGGGGCATTTTTCATCCCAAAAGGCATGCTGGTAAACTCAAATAGGCCAAAAGGGGTTATGAAGGCCGATTTCTCTTGAGCGTCTTTTGTCAGTGGAATCTGCCAGTATCCCTTGCTCAAATCGAGGGTAGATATAAACCGAGATCCCCCTAACCTATCTTGTAGTTGATCCACTAGGGGCATGGGGTAGGCATCTGTAATCGTGACCTCATTGAGCCGTCTATAGTCTACACAGAAACGAGTACTCTTGTCCTTTTTTGGTGCCAACACAACACTGGCAGCCCATGGGCTATGGGAGGGAACTATGACTCCCATATTTAACATGTCATCCACCTCGGCCTTCATCATTGGCAACACAGGAGGGGTCACCCGGTAGGCGGGTTGTCTTAGTGGGGTGGCTGCCCCTGTATTGACATGATGCTGGACCAGGGGGGTTCTACCAGGCTAACTCGTGAACAGGGTTTCATATATTCTGAGTAGGTCTAATATCTGTGGCTTCTGTTCCCCCAGTGATACATCTTTTACCCTCATTTCCCTATTTGAGTCCACTAATAGGTCTGGGATCTGGTCCAACTCTTGGTCATCTAACTCTGGACAACAAACTGCTAAATTGGTGACCTCTCGTTCCTCATAAGCTTTTAGCCTGTTGATGTGGTAGGTACGCTCACAAACACCTGCTCGATCCAGGGCCACGGTGTTGTCAGTATTGCCACATTTCTTGGTAATGGTGAATGGACCCGCCCACATGGCTTGCAGCTTGTTTTTCCGTACCGGTACTAGTACTAGGACCTTCTGTCCACAGGCAAATTCTCGGGGTCAGGCAGTGCGGTCGTAACATCGTTTTTGCCTTCTCTGAGCCACTTCTAAATTCCCGTGGGCTAACGCCATGAGGTGCCTCATCCTTTCCCTACACTTTTGAACATAGTCCAGTATGGGAACCTCTTCTGTGGGGAAGGTGCCCTCCCAACTCTCTCGTACCAGCTCTAGGGGCCCTCGTACCTTTCAGCCGTACAGCAATTCGAAGGGGGAGAACCCAGTGGAGTCTTGCGGCACCTCCCGGTAAGCAAAAAGGAGCTGCTGCAGGTTTTTCTCCCACAGGGTCTGAATCAGTTCACTCTGGAACTGTGTCCCCTGGTCAGTCAATACTTCCTGTGGGAACCCTACCCGGCTAAAGATGTCCAGTAGAGCTTGAGCCACGTGCTCTGCATCTATGGAGGATAAGGCAACGGCTTCTGGGTAGCGGGTGGCAAAGTCTACCAGGGTGAGGATGAATCTTTTTCCACTGCGACTGGGGATGGCTAAGGGGCCTACTACATCAATGGCAACTCTCTGGAACGGTTCTCCTTTCAAGGGCATGGGTTGGAGTGGGGCACGACATGGGGCTCCCCCATATGTTGACACACTGGGCAAGAGGCTCTGTATTTTTGCACTTCTTGAGTGACCGTTGGGGTCGGTATTGCTGGGGTATCACAAGCTGATGTACACGGGTCCAGGGTTTTTCTGGGCAGGATGCGGGCTTTTTTCGATATGAGGCCCTTTTCCCATCTATATACCTCCCCCTGATTTCCTCCCCCAGGTTGTACGGCCGCACTACGGATAAGCTCTAGGGTGGGGTGTGTCAGTTGGGCTTCCCTGAATTCCTTACGATCTATCTCCCCCCAGTCAATGGCCGCAGTTGGGTCTGAGGTACTCACATTCGTTGGCTCTGAGGAGGAGGCTGAAGATTGAGGAGGAGGGTTCCCCTTGGATGGGTTGGTAGAAACACCAGCACCAGGATGGTATTTGGCTTGGCTGCGGTTGATGGCGGTAACAAACTGGCTGGATAGTCCTTGTCCAAGGTCATTTACCAAAATAACAGGGGTGGGGAAGGCCGTCCATGAGTCCCACTTCAACCTCTCTTTGATCAGTTCCCCAGTCCAACTGCACTCATGCCAGAGGGATGTTTGAGCGCTGGCCCCCTGCAAGGGAGATGGTCACTTGGCGGCCAGGAAAATGATGTTCTGTGGGAACGATATCTGGGCTGAGCAGGGTGATGGAAGATCCAATGTCTCAAAGTCCCTGAGCCTGTTTATCACCAATCTTGACCATCTGGATGTGGCGATGGAGGTTGGCTGGTGTACGGTGTCCGGCTTGTCGTAGGGTGTGGACTGGGTAAACAACTTCCTCAGCTATTGGTGTTTCTCGGGAGTAGCATTCCTCAGGTCTCATTGGTTCATCTCTGCATATGTTGACTGGTTGGACTGGCAGACGGGCTCCAGGCATGGGGCCCCGACTTTGAAGACACTCTTTGGCCATGTGTCCAAGGTGCCCACACGTACACCAGCACCGTGGGTTAGACAAGTCACCGGCCCTGTTGGTAAACCTTTGTCTGGTTGGGGCTTCTGTGGTGTAATGAGTAAGGGCCGCTTTACACGCTATGACATCGCTAAAGCGATGTCGTTGGGGTCACGGAATTTGTGACGCACATCCGGCCGCGTTAGCGATGTCGTTGCGTGTGACACTTATGAGCGATTTTGAATCGTTGCAAAAACGTTCAAAATCGGTGACATGGGGGTCCAATCCCCATTATCGTTGCAGCTGCAGGTACGATGTTGTTCGTCGTTCCTGCGGCAACACACATCGCTATATGTGACACCGCAGGAACGAGGAACCTCACCTTACCTGCGTCCCGCTCATCCCCGCCCCTCCGCTTCTATTAGCCGGCCGCTTAGTGACGTCGCGGTGATGCCCCCTTGAGGGAAAGATTGTTTGGCAGTCACAGCGACGTCGCTGAACAGGTATGTGCGTGTGACGCTGCCGTAGCGATAATGTTCGCTACGGCAGCGATCACCACATATCGGCTGTACGACGGGGGCGGGTGCTATTGCGCTCGACATCGCCAGCAAATGCTAGCGATGTCGCAGCGTGTAAAGCGGCTCTTAGTCCAGCACGAGAGTCTGGAGGTCGCTGGGATTCTTGGTTGAGGGACCTCCTGGGATCGGTGGGCCTAGCGGGCCTCCAGCTGGGTCGGTTGGCTGTAAATTCGTCAGCCAATCGCGCTACTTGCTCTGGGGTATCGGGCTTCCTGTCAGCTACCCATTCTCTGATTTCTGGGTCCATCTTCTCCAGTAGCTGTTCGAGAACCATCACATCCCGGAGGGCAGCAATGGAGTGGGCAAGCCCGACCATCGAGCCAGCGGTTACAGTGTCGGTGTCAATATCTCTCAGATTTATAGGCATACATTTTCAAAGTTTGAAAATTGCGAAATTTTCAAAAGTTTTGCAAAATTTCCTAAATTTTCACAAACGCAAAAAATATCGGCCTAAATTTACCACTGACATGAAGTACAATATGTCACGAAAAAACAATCTCAGAATCGCCAGGATCCGTTGAAGCATTCCAGAGTTATAACCTGTCAAAGTGACACTGGTCAGAATTGCAAAAAATGGCCTGGTCATTAAGGTGTTTTAGTGGCCGGAGGTGAAGGGGTTAAAGTATTGCAAGTGTTCATCTATCTCAGTGCTGGAATCATTAAACACTGGCACGTCCCTGTAACGAAGATCAGTTCCTTGGTGGTGGTCTATCCTGGAGGTGGGTGCTGGTGGTATGGAAATTGGAAATCCCAACACGAATTGCAGAACACCAGCCCTCTCTTCCCTTGAAGCTTCAGGCTCCAATGCAGTCAACAATTCCTTGACTGTCTGCTTGGGCTTGGTTTGTTTCCAGACTGTCACTGGATCTTGGATGAGATACAGGGTTTACCTCCTCTGATACCACATCGGCGGTGTCCTCATCATCCTCTGTATCATTCTGGGTATCCCAATGGACCAATTTCCGGATCAAGTCTGACCGAGTGTCAGTGTTCCTGTATTCAATCTTTCGCACCTGGCACAGATCCTGTAGCATCCATTTACTGCTGCGGTTGTAACTCCTCTCCAGTCCTTGTCCCATGGCTGAGCTGGTGGGGTTGGACATGGCAGCATCCGAAACTTGAATGCCTCCCCTATGGCCTGCTAGGTATGCTTATGTGCCTCCCTGGTTGTTGAGCCCTGGACAGTGTCCTTGAACAACAGTCCTCTGCAGCTCCCCTGGATAAACCAGGCTGAGTAGTATTTCACCACTACCACCAATCGTGGAGACACGGGGGTCAGTGGGTGCTCTCGTCCGCTGGCCTGGCCGCCTTTTAGGAAGACCGCATGGCCCAGGGCTCATCCCAACTGAACGTCCGACCTCCTTAACCGTGGGCGGAACACTACTCAGACAACACAGGGTGAGGGAATCACAATATTAAGACTTTATTGGATCCCCAAACAATTAACGGCACATAGCACATAATCAGCAAAACACACAAATGTAACAAGCAACAGTTTCTCCCCCTTCCGCTGGCTCACCAGGGTTTTAGAATGTCCGTGCCTCTGAGCTTCCAGGGCTACTTACTCCAAACCAGCAGCACCCCGCTTTCGTCGGGCACCCACCGAGAATGGAATAACGCCAGATTTAGGAAGCTAGCTGAGGTCTGCAGAGTCTGTAGCCAAGTGACCAAATTGTCCCAACCTGGGTTTCTTCCTTAAGTAGTCCTTGGTATCACAGCCGAGTCCTTGCATTCAATGCTGAAGTCCATGTAGTATTATAATCCAGGTTCAGCTATAGCTTGCCAATCAGATCCGCAGGTCCTAGATTGGTAGCATGTAGCAAGAGTCTCTCTGGGCAAAGGACCGTCCTTCTTATACCCTTGAGCTCTCCATTCAGACCATTGGGGTCTTCATGATTGGTGGAAAATACTGGTCTGTTATTGGCTAGATTTCAAACCATATTCAAATATCCAGAGACAAGGGTGAGACAGGTAAGTTACATCACATCTAGCAATTCACTTAGTAATACAATGGGAAGTTCGCATAATTGATTTATCTGTGTCTCTGGCCTTCATTAGCCAAGGCAATTACATGAGTCAACAAGAGTCTTGTAAAAACAATGAGGGCTTATCCCCGTCTATAAACAAACTACATGTGTGGCTGAAATTTAACCCCTGCTAAGCACTGACAGAGTCCAGGTCCTCACGTACCCTATAGCGCTGGCTCCCTGCACACATAGCCAGGGTAAATATCGGGTAACTAAGCAAAGCGCTTTGCTTAGTAACGCGATGTGTACCTTTAGCCACGTATACAGGGAGCCAGCGCTGGCAGCCTGTAAGCGATGTACGCTGGTAACCAGGGTAAATATCGGTTAACCATGCAAAGCGCTTTGCTTAGTTACCCGATATTTACTCTGGTTACCAAGCGCAGCATCGTTACGTGGGTTACTGGTGAGATCTACCTGATTGACAGCTTACCAGCGACCATGTAGCGACGCACCAGCGATCCTGACCAGGTCGTATCGTGGTCGGAATCGCTGGTACGTTGTTTAGTGAGACGTTGCCCTAAGTTTCAACTATGCCTCCCTGAAAGGACAGGTTTTTGTTTTTTGCCTTTTCCATTCACATTCAGCTGACACTGGCCTTCTGTAAGTGGGTTGAGAAGTAGATTGGCCATTGTGCCTCTCCTTACAAGCAGAGTGAAACCTTGACACCTCACCCTAATTCTATGTGCACTTCAAGAGTCTCCCTTTGAGCCTTCTAGCATTCACTCTTCAAAATTTCTTTTCTGGAAGGTGGCATTTCTGGTGACAATCACCTGCATTTATATGGCGTTTGGGCCCTCTGAATGGAGGTGATCCTTCCTTGTCAGCCTTGCACATAAACAAAAACATATTTACCCCTTTCTTTTATCCTTTTGCTGTCCATCCTTAGGTTTTAATGGCTCTGACCAGATACAAATGAAAGAGAAAAACTCCTATCTGTCAGTAACAGAAATAATCCCTGACAGACTGCATAAAGGCCTGCTGACCTCCAAGACAGACATTACCAAGTAGACAATTTCTGATATCGTGTGAACCTACAAAGCTAAGGATAAATCCCTTTCATCTTGCCTATCATTTCACGGGAGAAACTAGACGCTTGGACCTATCTGTTCACTCTTTCACTAAGTTTTACAATATTTCTACTCTGGCCTCTGTTAATGCCAATTTAGCGGGAAGGGGGGTTAGGCTATGTGTGCGCACACAGCATTTTATTGACACTGCGTTTTTGCGTGTTTTTGGCTGCCAAAACTCACCAGTAAAATACGCATGCGTTTTTACCATGTTTCAGTGCGTTTTTGGCTGCGTTTTGTTACGTTTTTCCAATGCATTGCATGGGTGAAAAATGCAGGAAAGAATTGACATGTCCATTTTTTTAGCTCAAAAACGCAGCTAAAAAAATAAAGATGTGTGCAGACAGCAAAAATGAAAAGTCATACACTTTGCTGGGGAAGCAAAGTCATGCAGTCTTGAGCCAAAAAACGCACCGAAAAACGCTCAGTGCACACACAGCCCAAGGCTATGTGCCCACGGGAGCTTGTTTCTGCGGATTTTGCCGCAGAAAACCTGAAGATTTTTCTGGATTTTCCAGATACATCCGCATGTTTTAGCATGTACAGACACTCCCCATGTTATCCTATGGGACATGGGGAGTGTCTGTGTCCACACTGCGGAAAAGTGCACCTGCGGAACATGGTGCGGATATCCCGCAGCCGCACGTAACTGCATGTCAATTATTCCTGCGGAATTACCTGCGGAAATCCTGGCCCACCGCTATGGAGATAGAGGCCGGGACGTCTGCAGGTAATTCGCATGAAAGTCCGCAGGTTTACCGCAGCTATACCGCTGGAATCCCACAGCTAAAAATAGCTGCGGATGCCGGCGGGCAGCTGCGGGAAACATGTGCTCGTACCTGAGGATACATCCGCAGGTACGAGCGCCCGTGGGCACATAGCCTTAAGGTGCTGTAGGCTGATGTGTGTTAGGTGGCTCCATGCACAGCTGTTATATTGTCCACTCTCTGCGTTGGCATGTCCCAAGGATGATTAAGTCCTACTGTTTTGTACTTCCTTTCCAAGATCTGTTCTGATTTCCTTTTGGGTATTATTCAGGTAATATTGGTTCCTGGTTATTTATTAAAAAACATGTTTTTCTCCTACGGTTATTGGCACAAAATTGAGAAGCATAGTGTTTGAGAATTGTGTATAGCCCACCAGGTGGAGGCAACACTTTTTTTTTTTTTTTTTGCAATAAATTGGCACCATGGCGTATACCTGGCATGGTGCTGTGTCTCCCAATGTACTTAACAAGAAAGAGATTTTACAGGAAGTAGAAAAATACAGGTATTTAGTGTCTATTGTGTTTATTGCCTGTAAACGCGGACTAGATGCAGTGTACACTTATGTATAAACCGTGCTTCATTTTATAGGAGCAATTAAGTATCGCTAGGAAAGAATGGGACTTAAATCACTTGAAAGCACTAAAAGAGAGAATGGAATGGGAAGCTGATGAAAATGAGGAGCTGATCACCTACACACGGGAGGATGCTTATAACATGGTAAGATCTGACCTAAATAATAGTTGTGAATAGTACACAGTACCATATAACTTTCTACAGCGTTAATTTAAATTATTTGTTATGAAATATACTTTCTTACAACATTAACACATTTTTATGCTCTGTATAAAGAAATCCAGCAGTTTACCACTTTAAGGGAATCTGTCAGCAGGTTTTTTTATGTAATCTAATGCCCGTTTGATGTAGAGGCTTAGACCCTGAGTCCAGCAATGTATCGCTTAGTTTACTGAGTATAGCAGTTGTCCTAGAATCTGTTTTCTCTGCTGCATTATTTAGCAGTGCTTGGAATGCTGAGCCCTGTATAACCCCACCCAACAGAAAGCAGCTAATCAGTGGTGGGTGCGGGGGTTATATAGAGTACGAAGCAGGAGACACCTTGTCCTGTAGTGATAATTTCCTGCTGCTAAAACACTGGTTTATTGAAACAGCAAAACCCAGCCTGGTAAGTTACGTTATCAATGGGATTAGGATCTCTGCCCCTACATCATGCTGCTCTCCAATTATCACATACAAATGTGTTAATGTGGTAGGATAATATATTTCATAACACATATTTCAACATTTTAAATTCCACAATGTGTATGTGTTCTCAATCCATGTAACAAGACCTATATGCATCTCCATAAATTGCAGCAATAATGGAAGAAAATGCAGGGCACATTCTGTAGAAAAAAAATCTATATATTTCTCTTTATATTGCGCCTTTAATTCCACAGTGCTTTACAGACCTGATCGTCAGTTTCTGTTGGGGCTCACAATCTACACTCCCACTCAGTATGCAAGCACTGGGAGAACAAACAAACTCCTTGCAGATATTGTCTTTGGTGGGATTTGAACCCACAACCCCAGTGCTGCAAAGCAATAGTGCTAACCACTGACCCACCATGTGGCCCAAACAGTAGATTCCCAACAGACTGTAGGATATATATCATTTCATTTTAGTAGGTTCTAAAGATAAAATAGCAAATTAATAATGAGACAACACAAGTGGTACAGGTCAATGCCTGGAAACCAAGTACACCACCCAAACATCTTTTGACTACGCAAGAAACAAACCTAAATAGTATTGATTCTACTATGACAAAAAAGTAAGAAAAAAAATTAATACAAGTAGTAAAAAGAATTACCGTATTTTTCGTACTATAAGACGCACCTGACCATAAGACCCACCCTGGTTTTAGAGGAGGAAAATAGGAAAATAAAATTTTAACCAAAAAATATGGTCATGACACACTGTTATGGGGCGAGGATCTGCTGCTGACACTGTTATGGGGGTAATGTCCCCAAATTCTCTACTAAGGTACCCCATTCTGATAAGGATCCTCCTGCCTTGTATATGATCCTGCTCATATACCCCCCATCCTGCTAATAATATACCCCCCATCCATCCTGCTCATGATATACCCCCATCCATCCTGCTCATGATATGCCCCCATCCATCCTGCTCATGATATGCCCCCATCCATCCTGCTCATGATATGCCCCCATCCATCCTGCTCATGATATGCCCCCATCCATCCTGCTCATGATATGCCCCCATCCATCCTGCTCATGATATGCCCCCATCCATCATGCTCATGATATGCCCCCATCCATCCTGCTCATGAAATGCCCCCATCCATCCTGCTCATGAAATGCCCCCATCCATCCTGCTCATGAAATGCCCCCATCCATCCTGCTCATGAAATGCCCCCATCCATCCTGCTCATGAAATGCCCTCATCCATCCTGCTCATGAAATGCCCCCATCCATCCTGCTCATGAAATGCCCTCATCCATCCTGCTCATGAAATGCCCCCATCCATCCTGCTCATGATATGCCCCCATCCATCCTGCTCATGAAATGCCCCCATCCATCCTGCTCATGATATGCCCCCATCCATCCTGCTCATGAAATGCCCCCATCCATCCTGCTCATGATATGCCCCCATCCATCCTGCTCATGAAATGCCCCCATCCATCCTGCTCATGATATGCCCCCATCCATCCTGCTCATGAAATGCCCCCATCCATCCTGCTCATGAAATGCCCCCATCCATCCTGCTCATGAAATGCCCCCATCCATCCTGCTCATGAAATGCCCCCATCCATCCTGCTCATGAAATGCCCCCATCCATCCTGCTAATGATATGCCCCCATCCATCCTGCTCATGATATGCCCCCATCCATCCTGCTCATGATATGCCCCCATCCATCCTGCTCATGATATGCCCCCATCCATCCTGCTCATGATATGCCCCCATCCATCCTGCTCATGAAATGCCCCCATCCATCCTGCTCATGATATGCCCCCATCCATCCTGCTCATGATATGCCCCCATCCATCCTGCTCATGAAATGCCCCCATCCTGGTAAATGGCGTGTATCCTGTGGCACAGGAAAAAAAAAATAAACGTTTATACTTACCCTTCCTCACTCCCTGAAGCACCGATCTCTGTCTCAACTGCAGCGCTGCTGTGTGGAGCCGTCACCGGTGTCTGCAGCATCGCGTCTTCCTGTCTGTGCCGGCGGTAAGCTGATCGATTCTGGTGAATGCTAGCGGTGCGCACAGCGATGACGTAATCGCGGTGCGCGCCGCTAGTGTCCAGATCAGCTGACCGCCGGCACAGACAGGAAGACTCGATGCTGCAGGGGGGCGGCTCCACACATGGTGACGGGTGAGTACACTGATTCACTGCACCCTGCGCTGATAATGATGCACGGGGGGCAGTGAATACAGCCGCACATGATCACTCCAGGCTGTAGTTGCCAGGGGTGATCACGGCCGGCTGCTAATTATGCACGCACCCCCCCCCGCCCATCACCCCGCCCACCTGTCAGCGCCGGTTTCGCTGAGAGATGATGGGCGGGAGGATGGGCGTGCATATGTAATGAGCGGGCCCACGTGGTCACGGCAGGCTGCTACAGCCTGCTGGTGCCGCCGATGACCCGCTGCACCGCGGCACCCTCATTCCCCGCAGCCTTATAGTCAGACCATAAGACGCACCCCCCACTTTCCCCCAACATTTGGGGGGAAAAAAGTGCGTCTTATGGTCCGAAAAATACGGTAATAGTATTGAAGAATTCAATCAAAATAAAGAGCAAGTAGATACCCCGCAAGGAACCAGGGACCCACTGCTCCCGACGCATGTTGCACACAGAAATACTTCATCCATGGAGTTTTCTTTGGCAGTCTAGATTTGTTCCGCTTGTTTTCCAGGCACTGACCTGTACCATGCCATATCTCCCATTGACACTTGACATTTTGAAAAGTTTTATTGTGGATCACTGTTACATACTAAGATTATGCAGGATACTTTGCATTTACAGTTTTATAATGCAGGATTTTTCTCTAGCCTCTTTCCAGGTTTTTTGTCCCCACTTGCTTTTTTAGTTCTCATGTGTTGTGTTGGCTCATTATTAGTGTTGAGCGGACCCGGACCGGCAAAATCCGGATCCGCGCGGCAGATCTGAGTCCGACCCGGACGCGGGATTCTGGGTGCACGATCCGGATTCGGGTTTTTTTTTGTTTTTTTTTTCTCTCCCTCTCCCCCTTCTCCACCCCTCTCCCACTTCTCCCTCCCTCCTCCCACTCCTCCAGCCCTCCTCTCCCTCTCCCCCCCTCTCTCCTCCCTCTCTCTCCACCTCCTCCCCCACTTCTCCCCCCCTCCTCCCCCTCTTCTCCCCCCCTCCTCACCCCCTCTTCCTCCTCTCCCTCTCCCCCACCTCTCTCCCCCCCCCCCCCTCTCCCCACCCCTCTCTCCGGATTCCGCTCCCCATTGACATATATGGGCCCGGATTCCGGATCGGATCCGGACTTCTTTGTCAACTCGCCGCTGATCCGCCGGACCCGGATTATTGGCAGTCTGATCAACTCTACTCATTATTAATTTGCTATTTCTTTGTCGCTCCATTGGGAGACCCAGACAATTGGGTGTATAGCTTCTGCCTCCGGAGGCCACACAAAGTATTACACTTTAAAAAGTGTAACCCCCTCCCCTCTGCCTATACACCCTCCCGTGGACCACGGGCTCCTCAGTTTTATGCTTTGTGTGGAAGGAGGCACACATCCACTCATGCATTCTCATAACTTAGTTGTCGGTTGGAAGAAAAGAGGACCCCCACGGGGTCCCCGGCATGCTCCCTTCTCACCCCACTATGTCGGCGGTGTTGTTAAGGTTGAGGTACCCATTGCGGGTACAAAGGCTGGAGCCACATGCCGTTTTCCTTCACCATCCCTTATGCGGCTCTGGGAGAAGTGGGATCCTGAGCGGTCATCCATTTACTGGGACCGTGCTCCATCCGCAGCCCCTGGTGGAATCTGCCGGACCGGAGCCTTTTCAACTCCAGGGACCGGGCCCTGCTACTTAAAGGTACTCTGTGTCCCCATTGGGGACTGTACAGGGAGCGCACCTTCTTTCCGGAAGCCGCGGTAGTCGTAAGACTGAGGACGCAGGTGGACTTCCGCGCCGACCGGGCCTGCTTGTTGGACGCGGCCTCAAATTTAGTCCCCGGCTTCACCGCGGCCTAGTAGCGAAACTCCCGCCCCTGGGCCTGCCTGTCAGGGGTAAGGGCGGGATTACCGACACGATGTCGAAGGTGACGGCTGGAGCATCCTGCATGTCTTCCTCCCCCCTCACTGGCCACTGTGGGGACCCCAGACGGTACCCATTGCGGGTACGGAGGCTGGAGCCACAGGCCGTCTCCTTCACCATCCCTTATGCGGCTGGGAGAAGTGGGACCTGAGCGGTCATCCATTTGCTGGGACCGTGCTCCGTCCGCAGCCCCTGGTGGAACCTGCCGGACCGGAGCCACTTCAACCCCAGGGACCGGGGCCCGGCCCTGCTACTTAAAGGTACTCTGTGTCCCCATTGGGGACTGTACAGGGAGCGCACCTTCTTCCCGGAAGCCGCGGTAGTTGTAAAACTGAGGAAGCAGGTGGACTTCCGCGCCGACCGGGCCTGCTGGTCGGGCGCGGCCTCAAATTTAGTCCCCGGCTTTACTGCGGCCTAGTCGCAAAAATCCCGCCCCCGGGCCTGCCTGTCAGGGGTAAGGGCGGGATTACCGACATGACGTCGGATGTGAGGGCTGGAACATCCTGCGTGTCTTCCTCCCCCCTCACTGACCACTGTGGGGATCCCAGACTCCCGCTCTTTGCTGGCGCCGCCCTCGGCCCCACTCCTCCCCTGAGAGCTCCGGCGGCCATTTTCTGGCATTCTGCCGGTGGGTGCTTCTCAGGGGAGCTCAGGGTGAACACAGCACCCGCTGCTGGTCCCCCTAGGGTGCCGGATACATATGTATATATTATATATATTTCTGTTCGGACAGACTGTATACCCTTTGTTCACATTTACCTTCAGTGGTCACTCTCCTAGGAGACAACAGGCACAGGTTTTTCTCGCGGTCTGTACCTCTTGTGGGGTTATGTTACCCGCGGGATTCACCTACCCTCACTGTGAGAAATACTCGACTCCTGCCTAGCTTGCTCAGCCGGAGCCTCGGGCACTGGTGGGCCCCTCGGCTCATGTAGACCCCCCTGCTCCCCCTGAGCAGGCTGCAGGGACAGAGTCACCGGTGTTGGCCCTCAGTCATTTTCATATGATCAAATGGTCTTCTAAGCTCCTTGAGGCATTGCAGTCCAGACTGGACCTTTCACAGACCCTGGCCCTGTTAGCTTGTCTCATCCAGGCCCCGCTTGGTTAGCGCCGCAATGCGCCTCCAGGTTGAGCCCTAGGTCTCAGGCGGAGAACTCCTGCCCGGACCGCAGTCCAAGACCGGCTACGCGGTCTCGCTGGGACTCTTCCCCGACTTCCTCGCGCTGCTAGGGATCCCAGCTTGAGGACTCTCAGGAAGACGAGGCGGACGGGGGAGCTCAGGGCTCTGGCCCTGACTTCAACCTTAACCTTGATACTCCTGAGGGGGACGCCTTAGTAAAGGATCTTATCTCGTCCATCATCCAGGTGCTGGTTCGCTCTCCTCCGCCTCCTCCTGTAGAGGAGTCGGCTTCTCAGCAGGAGAAACTCCAGTTTCGGTTCCCCAAACGTACACGCAATACGTTTTTTGATCACTCTAACTTCAGGGATGCTGACCAGAAACCCAGAGCGGTCCCGGACAAGCGTTGGGTTAAACGTCACACTGACACGCGTTACCCCTTTCCATATGAAGTCGTTAGAGTTGGGCTCATTTTCCCAAGATGGATCCTCCAGTCTCCAAATGGGCTGCTAGGTCCGTTGTGTCTGTTGCAAATGGCTCATCCCTGAAGGATGCCACTGACAGACAGATAGAGCTCTTGGTGAAGTCCATCTATGAGGCCACGGGCACGTCTTTCGCCCCGGCCTTTGCAGCCGTGTGGGCTCTCCAAGCAATCTAGGCTTGTCTGAAGGAGTTTAATGCTGTCACATGGAATTTTGCTCCGCATGTTCCGTCTTTGACTCTCGGGCATCAGCTTTTTCGTCCTGCGCCATGAACGCCGTCCTGGACTCCATTAGCCGCACGGCTGTAGCATATGCTAACTCCGTGGCAGTTCGCAGGGCCATGTGGCTGCGCGAAATGGAACCAGACTCTGCTTAACTGGTTTGCCTTTTTCTGGCGACCGTTTATTTGGCGAACGATTGGATGATATTATTAAGGAATCCAAGGGAAAGGACTCCTCCTTACCCCAGTCCAAACCTAAGAGACCTCAGCAGAGAAAAATCCAATCGAGGTTTAGGTCCTTTCGTCCCTCCGCCAAGCCACATTCTTCTTCGTCCAACAGGCCGGAGAAAGGCCAGAAGAACTCATATGCGTGGCGACCCACGTCACGACCGCAATAGGCCGCAGGAGGCACTGCCTCCAAAACGGCCTCCTCATGGCTCTCGGCCTACCCTAGCCGCATCCCCGGTCGGTGGCAGGCTCTCCCGCTTCGGCGGCGCCTGGTGGCCACAAGTTCAAGACCGATGTGTGAGAGACATTCTGTCTCATGGTTACAGGATAGAGTTCAGTTCTCGTCCTGCGGCTCGTTTCTTCAGAACCTCTGGGCCCCTTCTCAGGTGGCGTGTCAACACGTCGCTCTGGCGACTCTCCAGGGACAAACAGCTTTCTCTGCAGGCGGGGGTGCAATCACTTCTTCGGAGTCAGTCACACCCCTTAAGGCGCCTCAGGCACTTCCTGGGGAAGATGGTTGCAGCTATGGAGGCAGTGCCGTTCGCGAACCAAGGCGGCACTCGCAGTCGTCAAGTTTTCCAGGAAGTCCGGCGGATTCTGCAGTGGGTGGAAACCACAGGCTCCACCATCTCCGCAGTTCACATCCGGGGCGTAGAAAACTGGGAAGCAGTTTTTTCAGTCATCAGGGCATGGACGCGGGGGAATGGTCTCTGCACCCAAAAGTGCTTCGAGAGATCCATCGCCCCTGAGGAACGCAGGACGTCGATCTCTCAAGGTCCCGGCCTTTATGGCACGGTCTCAGGTTCACAGACCTCTGGCAGCGGACGCTTTAGTCCAGGATTGGTCGCAGTTTCGACTGCCTTATGTGTTTTCCCCCTCTGGCGATGCTGCCCAGGGTACTACGCAGGATCAGGTCCGACTGCCGTCGCGCCATTCTCGTCGCTCCAGACTGGCCGAGACTGTCGTGGTATCCGGATCTGTGGCATCTCACGGTGGGTCAACCGTGGGCACTTCCAGACCACCCAGACTTGCTTGTCACAAGGCCCGTTTTTTCCATCTGAATTCTGTGGCCCTCAACTTGACTAGGTGGCCATTGGTCCCTGACTCCTAGAGTCTTCAGGGTTATCTCAGGATGTCATTGCCACCACGGGACAAGCCAGGAAGCCAACGTCCGCCAAGATCTATTACAGGTCTTGGCAAGTCTTTCTATCCTGGTGCGCTGATAACGGCTTTCCTCCATGGCCGTTTGCCTTACCCACATTCCTTTCATTCCTACAATTTGGAATGGACAACGGTTTGTCCCTCGGCTCTCTCTCTCTAGGGCCAAGTATCCACGCTCTCCGTGTTTTTCTTTCAAAAGCGTCTAGCCAGGCTTCCGCAGGTCCGCACGTTCCTGCAGGGGGTCTGCCACATGGTCCCACCTTACAAACGTCCGTTGGAACCCTGGGATCTTAGCAGAGTCCTGACGACTCTTCAAAAGCCGCCTTTTGAGCTGCTGCGGGATGTCTCTCTCCCGTCTTTCGCAAAAGGTGGCCTTCCTAGGGACAGTCACATCTCTTCAGAGAGTGTCTGAGCTTGCAGCGCTGTCATGCAAGGCTCCCTTCCTGGTTTTCCACCAGGATAAGGTGGTTCTTCGTCCTGTCCCGGAATTTCTCTCTAAGGTGGTATCTCCTTTTCATCTAAATCAGGATATCTCCTTGCCTTCCTGTTGCCCTAATCCAATTCACCAGTGTGAAAAGGTTTTGCACTCTTTGGATCTAGTGAGAGCGCTCCGGTTCTACGTGTCTCGCACGGCGCCCCTGCGCCGTTCAGATGCGCTTTTTGTCCTTGTCGCTGGCCAGCGTATGGACTCTCAGGCCTCCAAGTCGACCTTGGCTCGGTGGATCAAGGAACCGGTTCTCGAGGCTTACCGTTCTTCGGGCCTTCCGCTCCCTTCAGGGCTGAAAGGCCATTCTACCAGAGCTGTAGGTGTGTCCTGGGCATTGCGGCACCGGGCAACGGTTCAGCAGGTGTGTCAGGCAGCTACCTGGTCTAGTCTGCACACTTTCACGAAGCACTATCAAGTGCATACCTTTGCTTCGGCAGCGCCAGTCTAGGTAGGCGAGTCCTTCAGACGGCGGTTGTCCACCTGTAAGAGGGGGCCGTTTTCGGCTCTTCTTATTGAGGTATTCTTTTACCCACCCAGGGACTGCTCTTGGACGTCCCAATTGTCTGGGTCTCCCAATGGAGCGACAAAGAAGAAGGGAATTTTGTTTACCGTAAATTCCTTTTCTTCTAGCTCCTATTGGGAGACCCAGCACCCACCCCTGTGCCCTTTGGGCTGGTTGTTCTTTTGGGTTATGGTCTTCAGTTCTCCGAACATCCTTCGGATTGAATTTACTCTAGACCAATTTATAAGTTTCCTCCTTCCTGCTTTTGCACCAAAACTGAGGAGCCCGTGGTCCACGGGAGGGTGTATAGGCAGAGGGGAGGGGTTACACTTTTTAAAGTGTAATACTTTGTGTGGCCTCCGGAGGCAGAAGCTATAAACCCAATTGTCTGGGTCTCCCAATAGGAGCTAGAAGAAAAGGAATTTACGGTAAGTAAACAAAATTCCCTTCTTTAGCTCTGTGGCCTACTAAAATATGAGAGAGAATTAAAAAAAAAGGCAGAACTCCAAAACTGTTGGAAAAAGTCGACGAGTCCATCAACTTTTTCCAATAGTGATTTTGTTCTATATCTTTACATCTGGATTATTGTTTGGGAGATTTGTGTGATTGTGCTGCTCCATTATTTATTTATTTTTTTTTTTATTTTTTATAGATGACTAGATCCACAAAAAGCTGCTGACAGATTCCCTTAAATATAGCACGTAGCGCTGCTGTGGTTGACTAATGCATAATCTAGGACTTGTATTGTTGTACAACTGTTTATGAAAGTAACATACATATTACTAATAATTATTCCATAACCTAAAATCCTCATCCATGTAAATATGTATTTAATTTCAATAGGACTTCATTTATGATGGACCAGATGGTGAGACAGAGATGATGCCGGTAAGAGTTTTGTTCTCTCACAACTTTTTTTTTTTTTTTTTTTTTTGCGTGTTTGTTTTGGTTAATTTTGTATGTATGTTATACAAATATGTCAATGTATGTTATACATATCTCTTCTAATTGTGGGATAAAGGATGCCATTCAATGGCTGCTAGAAGATATCTTGATAAATGGTACTTATTGTATAATAGTTATTTGCTGAAAATGTAAAAATCATTCTGGGTGCTCATTTAGCTGTATTGTCTGTTGATTTCATAGATCTGGACACCACCAACTCCCCCTCAAGATGAGAATGACATATACATCGATTCTGTTATGTGTCTGATGTATGATACAAGCCCTATCCTAGAATCAAAGCTGCCCCCAGTCTACGTGAGAAAGGAGCGTAAAAGACACAAAACAGATCCAGCTGGTGAGTTTTAGTAATAGCTGTAGATCCCATGTTTTGGTCATACACGTGCCTTACATTCATACAACATGCTTGCCTTTTAGATAAAGCAAATATTGTATTATAGTTTTGTGTCCTTTTATATTGTTGCTACCTTTTATTTTATTTTATTTTTTAATCATTCTTTATTAAAAAAAAAAAAAAAAAAAGCTTCTGGCAGAAAGAAGAAAATGCGACATGGAGAAGCTGTTGTTCCCCCACGTTCTTTATTTGATAGAGCTGTTCCGAACCCACTTAAAGTGCGCAAAGAAGGCAAGGAGCAGAAGAAGAATATTCTCCTAAAGCAGCAAACACAATTTGCAAAACCTTTGCCAACTTTAATCAAACCAGTCATGGAAACTGGGCCTGACAATCCAGAGTGGTTGATAAGTGAGGACTGGGCTTTACTGCAGGTGGGTCTGTGTTTCACAGTAGTATCTATACTAGGAGTGGGCAATTAATTTTCCCAGAGAACCACATGAGACTGTGACTGTTGTGGAGGGCTGAACAAATGGGCTGAAATTAATTCTGCTTAATATTGCCGTATTAATTATTATTATTATTGTATTGTAATTTTATTTGTATCACTTTATATTTAGTCAAATTAAGTCTGACTTGCTGCTAATACATGTAATGTTAGGGCTTATGAGTAGTGGCTAATGAAAACCATGTAATTTACTGCTTTTCATAAAGTTTATAAATCATATAAACCTTAACATCTTCCCCCACACAGAATGATGTCAACACAGCCCCCCAAACAGTATGGTGTACCCACAGGCCTCCTGCACACACAGTATGATACCCTCAAAGCCCCCTACAGTATAATGACCGCACAGCCTCCTAAAATCTTATGATGCCTCATCACAGTATAACCCTACAGGTCCCAAGCACAGCATAATGCCCCCACAGCTCCCCAAAAATGTGTGAGGGCCCTCACAGAAAGTATGATGGCTCCACTGCGCCCCACAAAGTATAATCCCCTCACACACAGTATGTTGATCCTCACAGCCCGCCACTCATGCTATGATCCCCAACTCAAACAGCTTCCCACACATGATGGCCCCCACGGCCACCATCACTGTACAATAGCCCCGTACAAACATTGTATGATGTTTCTCATTGCTCCCATACATGGAATGATGGTCCTGACAGCTTCTTCCCTCACACACGATATGACAACCCCCTTCACATGGTGTGACGGTCGTGACAGCCACCCTTCACATGGTGTGACGGTCGTGACAGCCCCCCATCACGTGGTGTGACGGTCGTGACAGCCCCCCATCACGTGGTGTGACGGCCGTGACTGCCCCCCATCACGCGGTGTGACGGCCGTGACTGCCCCCCATCACACGGTGTGACGGCCCCCCATCACGCGGTGTGACGGCCCCCCATCACGCGGTGTGACGGCCCCCCCCATCACGCGGTGTGACGGCCCCCCCCATCACGCGGTGTGACGGCCCCCCCATCACGCGGTGTGACGGCCCCCTCATCACGCGGTGTGACGGCCCCCCCATCACGCGGTGTGACGGCCCCCCCATCACGCGGTGTGACGGCCCCCCCCATCACGCGGTGTGACGGCCCCCCCCATCACGCGGTGTGACGGCCCCCCCCATCACGCGGTGTGACGGCCCCCCCCATCACGCGGTGTGACGGCCCCCCCATCACGCGGTGTGACGGCCCCCCCATCACGCGGTGTGACGGCCCCCCCATCACGCGGTGTGACGGCCCCCCCATCACGCGGTGCGACGGCCCCCCCATCACGCGGTCGCGACGGCCCCCCCATCACGCGGTCGCGACGGCCCCCCCATCACGCGGTCGCGACGGCCCCCCATCACGCGGTCGCGACGGCCCCCCATCACGCGGTCGCGACGGCCCCCCATCACGCGGTCGCGACGGCCCCCCCATCACGCGGTCGCGACGGCCCCCCATCACGCGGTCGCGACGGCCCCCCCCATCACGCGGTCACGACGGCCCCCCCACCCCCACCCCGTCGCGACGACCGTGACCGCTATTACCACATTATGTGACATTGGTCAAATTTTAAGATATTTGGTTGATCATTAAGGTCAAAATTGGCTCCATCACGAAGGGGTTAATGCTCATTAATTATGCGTCACATATTCTTAATATTTAGTTGTGATCTTTATATATAAAATATGTTCTTTCCCTGCAGGCAGTAAAGCAACTCTTGGAGCTCCCACTGAATCTCTCAGTTGTGTCCCCAGCACATACACCCAACTGGGACCTAGTGAGCGATGTTGTGAATTCTTGTAGTCGTATCTACCGCTCATCCAAACAGTGCCGCACCCGTTATGAGAATGTTATAATTCCACGAGAGGAAGGCAAAGTAAGTACACTGGAGAATTTCCCAATAAGAAAAGCAAACTCGCTGCTAATGACTACTGCTCTTTGGCATTGTGGATTTAATTCTGAACCTTTTCACTCTGTTTTTGTGCTTTTGTTATATTTTTATTTCCTCTTCTGCTTCAAAGAGCTATAACTTTTTTGCATTTTTTTTGTTGACACAGCTGTTTTTATTTTATTTTTTAATGATGATAAAAAATTTAGAATTTCGTAAAAACAAATAAAATAAAAATACATTTTTGCTTGTGTCGGTATTTTCTGAGATCTGTAACATTTTCAGTTGATATGGCTGTAAGGAGGTTTGTTGTTTTTTACCCCATCAGCAAACTGTTTTGATACTATTTTGGGGTAGAAATGTTTTCATTGTCTTTTATTGCATTTTCTGCGGCATTTAATCAACTGAAAAATGGCATTTCTAGGAATTTCAATTATTTTTTCATTATGCCATTCACTGATTGTGTTTATTAATTTTATATTTTGTTACATCAGACTTGTACAGACCTTTTTCTCTGATGCCTCATTGGGGGACACAGGACCATGGGTGTTATGCTGCCTATCCATAGGAGGACACTAAGTAGATGCAAAAGCATAGCTCCTCCTCTGCAGTATACACCCCCTGGTCGGGCCAGGCAACCTCAGTTTTAGCTTAGTGTTTGTAGGAGACACTTCTTCCTTTCAAGGTTTGTTATTTTTTGAGGGCGACTGTTTCCCTTTGGGACCGATCTCCCACTACCAGCAATGGGCGGGAACGTGGAGTGTCGCCTCCACGTACCCCCTCCTGCGACGCTGGATCCTGGGCTGGACGACGGGTTCCACAGACACCGATTTTCCAGAGCCCAGGGTAGAGGCCTGTGCCCTATAGCCCAATTCCTCAGCCCCTCTCTGCAGGCTCTGAGTTGAATATGATACCGACACAGCAAGCTGACTCTGCTATTTTCACTGCCTGGAAAGCAGTGTTTTAAGGTGAGATCCCCCCTGACTGGTTTCCTAGACAAAGGGAGAAAAGACGCTGCAGGGAAGGCTACAAGGACATTTACAGTATTTATTATGTGCAAGGAGCAAGGATCCTGCACACACAGTGTTAACTTTCTCTAGCTTGCTGGCTGGAGGAGGGGGATGTTCTGCTGTTTGCAGAAAGTCTTGCAGATAGGCTATGTGCGCACTAGGCGTTTTTGCCGCGTTTTTAGCGGCGTTTTTTACCGCGTTTTTGTGCTGAAAACGCAGTGACATTGCTTCCCCAGCAATGTCAATGGGTTTTCAGAAGTGCTGTCCTCACACAGCGTTTTTTTTTAGCTGCGTTTTTGTGGTGACCACAAAAACGCAGCATGTCAATTATTTCTGCGTTTTCCACTGCGTTTTTCACTCATTGAATTCAATGAGATGTTAAAAACGCAATGAATAACGCATATAGCCGCGTTTCTATGACTAAAAACGCAGCTATACACGCAAGGGGTGGGCACTACAGTGACGTGTACAGGAAGAGGATTCCTTCTGTTGGTAAACACAGAAGCAGGAATCCTCCCGGTACCGTCACCGCTGCCTCCACCTCCCGTCCTGTGCATGTCAGCTCCGTGCGGCGCCATGTCTGGGCGGGAGGTGGAGGCAGCGGCGAAAACCAAAGTGAACAGTAGAAAAAAAAAAATGTCATATACTCACCTGTCCGCAGTGTCCCGGTGCCATGCCCGCTCCCATCTCCTCCCGGTCCCGCCGCTCTGGCTGTGTGCAGTCTCCCCGGGGCAGGACCTTGCTTGCAGGACCTGGCGCTGATCACCTGATGCAGTCACCTGACGCATCAGCTGATCGCGGTGTCGCCGGCTTTTTCGCGCCCGGCCGGCTATCAGCTGATCCTGCCGTCAGGGGACTTCATCAGCTGATTACCGGCAGCTCCGGCAGCGATCGTATAGGATCAGACTCCTGTCCAATCGATCGCTCCAGGAGCTGCCGGTAATCACCACAGCACATAAGTGAGTATTATTTTTTTTTTTTTTTTTTCTACTGATGCATCAGCTGATTGTATAATCGGCTTTTATACAATCAGCTGATGTGTGATGGGATTCAGGCACTTGATCCTGACACATCATCTGATCGCTTTGCCTTCCAGCAAACCGATCAGATGATATTGGATCCGGATTGGACGGCGCGGGACCCTGACCCAGGATTACTGCGGAGGGGGGTTTATTTCAATAAAGATGGAGTCACTAATTGTGTTGTGTTTTATTTCTAATAAAAATATTTTTCTCTGTGTTGTGTTTTTTTTTTATCATTACTAGAAATTCATGGTGGCCATGTCTAATATTGGCGTGACACCATGAATTTCGGGCTTAGGGCTAGCTGATAATATACAGCTAGTCCTAACCCCATTATTACCTAGCTCGCCACCCGGCTTCAGGGCAGCTAGAAGAGTTGGATACAGCGCCAGAAGATGGCGCTTCTATGAAAGCGCCATTTTCTGGGGTGGCTGCGGACTGCAATTCGCAGTGGGGGTGCCCAGAAAGCATGGGCACCCTGCACTGTGGATTCCAATCCCCAGCTGCCTAGTTGTACCCGGCTGGACTCAAAAATTAGGCGAAGCCCACGTCATTTTTTTTTTTAATTATTTCATGAAATAATTAAAAAAAAAAGGGCTTCTCTATATTTTTGGTTCCCAGCCGGGTACAAATAGGCAGCTGGGGGTTGGGGGCAGCCCGTATCTGCCTGCTGTACCCGGCTAGCATACAAAAATATGGCGAAGCCCACGTCATTTTTTTTTTTTTTTGGGCAAAAAACTGCATACAGTCCTGGATGGAGGCTGCTGAGACTTGTAGTTCTGCAGCTGCTGTCTGCTCTCCTGCATACACTAGTGAATGGAGGATGCTGAGACTTGTAGTTCTGCAGCTGCTGTCTGCTCTCCTGCATACACTAGTGAATGGAGGATGCTGAGACTTGTAGTTCTGCAGCTGCTGTCTGCTCTCCTGCATACACTAGTGAATGGAGGATGCTGAGACTTGTAGTTCTGCAGCTGCTGTCTGCTCTCCTGCATACACTAGTGAATGGAGGATGCTGAGACTTGTAGTTCTGCAGCTGCTGTCTGCTCTCCTCCATACACTAGTGAATGGAGGATGCTGAGACTTGTAGTTCTGCAGCTGCTGTCTGCTCTCCTGCATACACTAGTGAATGGAGGATGCTGAGACTTGTAGTTCTGCAGCTGCTGTCTGCTCTCCTGCATACACTAGTGAATGGAGGATGCTGAGACTTGTAGTTCTGCAGCTGCTGTCTGCTCTCCTGCATACACTAGTGAATGGAGGATGCTGAGACTTGTAGTTCTGCAGCTGCTGTCTGCTCTCCTGCTTACACTAGTGAATGGAGGATGCTGAGACTTGTAGTTCTGCAGCTGCTGTCTGCTCTCCTGCATACACTAGTTCTGCAGCTGTCTGCTCTCCTGCATACAATGAACATTTTGAAGAAGGAAATGACATCAGACCTTTTTTTTTTTTTTTTTTTCATCAACAATCTTTAATGGCATTGTGCACTCATTAAAAATGCAGTGAGCAAAAACGCAGCAAAAAACGCACCAAATCGCGGCAAAAACGCATGCGTTTTTGCCGCGTTTTTTTAGCCGCGGGTGCGTTTTTTAGACAAAAACGCACATAAAAACGCAGCGTGAAAATAACGCCTAGTGCGCACATAGCCATAATTTCCCGGTGGCAGGGGGGAGGGCTCAGGGACTCACGCTGTTTATTATCTGCTCTGTTTATTTGCTCTAGCAGAAAAGCCGGCTGATAACCACCAGTTACAAGCTGTGTGCTGACTGTAGGGAGAGGGAGGAAAACTCAGAAGCTCCCTTCCCGCCGTTTTTTTGGGTTTTTTTTACTACCCACAGCAGGGGGGGGGCACACTGACTCATCTTCCCGCTCTTTTAGCGCAAAGCCCCGCCCCCCCCCCAGGAAAGCGTGCGAAGATCTTCATAGAGCTTAATCCTTCCTGAGGACAGGGCCCTCGGCTGATTCTGGTGAGGTGCTTGCTTCAATTGTAGCTCTGCTGAGCATTGCACCCCCTCCTGGCATACTCCTATTAGGAACATGCAGAAATCTAAGGGCACTAAGAGTACTAAGGCCCACATAGTCTTATTATTCAGCCTGCACTGCCTGCCACGCTGAGCTACCACGTAAACACACCTCTCTGTGAGTCCTGTGCCCCTATAGCCCCCCAAGGCCCCCCTGCCACCACCGCCGCAACCGTCAGCCCAGGGCCCCCAGCCCACCGGAATGGGCACAGTTTCTGTCCCAATTTATGGAAAAACTGTCACAGAACCTGGTGCTGGCTATGCAATGTCGTCCTCCACACCCTTCTGGGTCCCTGGACGGAACGCAGCCTGAGGATACCCCTATAGAGGATCCTTCTGAGGTAATCCGGGCACATGCTTCACCGGTTGCAGGGATCAGGGCTCTCCCTCGGGAGCACACAGGGCAGGCTCTCCCACACACTCCACGGCTTCTGAAGAGCTGGAGGAGGGAGAATGCTGTTTGTACCAGGAGGATTCCTTGGTTTCATCACCCCCAGATGCTCAAACTGCAATAGACTCCCTTATAGCAGCAATCAGCCAAACTCTGCATGTGGAGGATCCCCCATCCACTACCACTGACCATGTGGTCTCCTTTAGGAGAGCAAGGAAACCCCAAAAGGATTTCGCTGATCACCCAGAGATTCAGGATATCCTCACAAAGCAAAGGGAGAAGCCTGACAGGCGCTTAGGTAACCGAAAGCTCATGGAGTCCCGGTACCCTTTTGCCTCACCTGCCCCTAAGGGCTGGGCCGATCCGCCCTCGGTCGACCCCCCCGGTCTCCCGCCTTACCACAAAGACGCTCCTGTCTTTACCCGATGGTTCTTCCATCAAGGACCCGACAGACAGGTGGAGCACCTCGCCCGCTCTCCTTTTGAGGCTGCGGGTTCCTCCCTCTCGCCCTCCTTTGCCTCTGTGTGGGTCGCAAAGGCGATCTCGGTCTGGGCAGACTCCCTTAACACTTCGCTTGAGGAATCCCAGTTTACTCATACCTTCACAGAGGTAACAGCTCAAATTGCTGCTACGGCGGAGTACCTCATCCAGGCCTCCATGGACGCTGCTACCTGCGCAGCGTTTGCCGCCTCAAATACCATAGCCATCCGTAGAGCTCTCTGGCTCCAACAATGGCGAGCGGACTCTGCCTCCAAGGTCGACTGCGGCTCTTTCAACACATCTGGGCTGCCTCCTCAGACGACAAATGGGTGCGAGACCTTGTGTCTTCCGGTTACCACATAGAATTTCGGACCCGACCCCCAAGTCGGTTCCTTCTCTCAAACCCCCCAAAGACTCGAAAACGACACAAAGCTTTTTTCTCAGCAATCTACTCGCTCCAAACAGCAGGAGTGATAATACCTGTCCCAGACGACGAGATGTTCGGGGGTTTTTATTCCAACCTCTTTGTGGTCCCCAAAAAGGATGGGTCAGTTCGACCCATCCTGGACCTCAAACACCTGAACAAACATGTGCACGTATGGAGATTCATAATGGAGTCCCTAAGGTCCATTATTGCATCCATGGTCGAAGGGGAATTCCTCGCCTCCATAGACATCAAGGACGCGTACCTGCACATACCAATCGCCCCTGATCACCAAAAGTTCCTCCGCTTCGCAATTCAGCACTCCCACTTTAAATTCGTAGCTCTACCCTTCGGCCTTGCCACTGCACCAAGGGTCTTCACCAAAGTAATGGCGGCCGCCATGAGCGTCCTTCACGCCAGGGGAGTAGTCGTTCTCCCTTACTTTGACGACCTCCTCATCTAGGCCCCCTCCTTCCACGTCTGCTCAACCAGCGTACAGATCACTGTGGACACCCGAACCCGCTTAGGGTGGCTAGTGAATCTGGACAAATCATCCCCGATCCCATCACGATCCATCACCTTCCTGGGCATGTCCCTGGACACCCGTCTAGGGGCCTTGGACAAAAGCCCCTTTTTCCTGGACAGACATCTTCATCTGATGCCTTCAGTCAGGTACGCACTCCGCTGGTGGCTTCGGTCCTCATGCCTATCCAAGGGGAGATCTTTTCTCCCAGTGAACTGGCTGGTCCTGACCACGGACGCCAGCCTCCTAGGCTGGTGAGCAGTGTAGCGGCACCACGCTGCTCAAGGACGTTGGACGCCCCAGAAGTCTTTCCTTCCCATCAACATCCTGGAACTCCGCGCGATCTTCCTCGCGCTCAGAGCGTTCTGCCCTCTGCTAGCGGGTCATCAGATTCGAGTCCAATCGGACAATGCAACAGCTGTAGCCTATATCAATCGGCAGGGGGGCACCCGCAGCAAAGCGGCTTATCTCGAGGCCCACAAGATCCTCAGCTGGGCCGAATCTACGGGATCAGTGATATCAGCGGTACACATACCGGGGGTAGAGAACTGGGCAGCAGACTTTGAGTCTCCAAGGCCTGGCAGCCGGAGTATGGTCTCTCCACCCAGATGTGTTTCTACACATCTGCACTCGCTGGGGCTCACCAGACGTGGACCTCATGGCCTCAATGTTGAATGCAAAGGTACCCGCGTTCATAGCCAGGTCACCCGACCCGCAGTCCATCGGCGCGGATGCTCTAGTCTGCTCCTGGCACCACTTCCGCCTGCCTTACATATTTCCACCTCTACCCCTGCTGCCGCGGGTAATCAGGAAGATCAAGGCAGAGGGAGTCCCGGTGATACTGATAGCACCGGACTGGCCCAGGCGCGCCTGGTACGCCGAATTAGTACAAATGCTCACAGACGCACCGTGGCGCCTTCCAGACATCCCAGACTTGCTGACCCAAGGGCCCATTTACCATCAGTACTCCAGAGCCCTGAAGCTGAGGGCATGGCCATTGAGACCTGAGTATTAACAAGAGCGGCATTCTCCCCCGCGGTTATCGCCACCATGATCAGCGCCCGAAAGCCTGCTTCATCCCGCATTTACCACCGTACGTGGAAAATCTTCCTTTCATGGTGCAGGGAAACTAACGTCCAGCCTATGCCTCTGGCCATCCCCAGAATTCTCGACTTCTACAGTCTGGCTTGCAAGCGGGGTTGGCTCTCAGTTCCCTTAAAGGGCAGGTCTCAGCGCTCTCAATCTTCTACAATGCCACCTGCCTCAAAAACCGCAAGTCAATACCTTCCTCCAGGGTGTTTCCCATCTAGTTCCCCAGTACAAATGGCCGCTGGAGCCATGGGACCTCAACCTCGTTCTGGACGGTCTCCAGAGGTCTCCCTTTCAACCCCTCAAGGAATCCTCCCTTGTTCTTCTGTCCTGGAAGGTAACATTCTTAGTGGCAATTACGTCCATCAGACGGGTTTCGGAGCTGGCAGCACACTCTTTCCGCGAGCCCTTTCTGATCTTTCACCAGGACAAGGTGGTTCTGCGCCCCCTTCCAGATTTCCTTCCAAAGGTTCTTACCCCGTTTCATTTGAACGAGGACATTGTCCTGCCTTTTTTTTGTCCACACTCTGTTCATAGGGTGGACATTCATTAGACCTCGTCAGAGCTCTCAGATATTACATATCCAGGACAGCCCCCTTTAGGATAACAGACTCTTTGTTCGTCATTCCTGAGGGGCCTAAGAAGGGACAGGCAGCTTCAAAGGCGACGCTGGCTCGCTGGATTCACTCTGCGATCCAGGAAGTCTACCGCTTGCAACTCAAGCCCATTCCTAGTGGGCTGTGGGCTCAGTCCACGCGAGCAGTTGGAGCTTCGTGGGCCATTCGGCATCAGGCTTCAGTGGAACAGGTGTGTAAGGCTGCGACCTGGTCTAGCCTACATACGTTTTCAAAGCATTACAGAGTCCATACCCAGGTTTCAGCTGAGGCAAATCTGGGTAGGAAAATTCTGCAAACGGCAGTAGAGCACCTCTCTCAGTAGGCGCTCCAGGCTGTCTGGGACTGGTTCCTAGTCCTTGGGTTGTGTTGTCTTCTTTTATGTTTCCCACCCATGGACTGCTTTAGGACGTCCCATGGTCCTGTGTCTCCCAATGAGGCGTCAGAGAAAAACGGATTTTTGTGTACTCACCGTAAAATTGTTTTCTCTTAGCCATCATTGGGAGACACAACACCCACCCTGTTGCCCTGTTGGGCCTTGGTTCTCTCAGTGCCTTATTTGGTTATGACTCTTTTTCTCATGTTTCTCTGTTGAGGTAAGTTTTTACTGGTTTTTTCTCCTACTGCTTGTGTACTGAAACTGAGCTTGCCTGGCCCGGCCAGGGGGTGTATACTGCAGAGGAAGAGCTATGCTTTTGCATCTACTTAGTGTCCTCCTATGGATAGGCAGCATAACACCCATGGTCTTGTGTCCCCCAATGATGGCTAAGAGAAATCGATTTTACGGTGAGTACACAAAAATCCGTTTTTATTCACTCTTATTCATTTTTTTTTTATAGGGTGAAAGGAAGAGCATTCAAACTTTTTTTTTTTTTTTTAATTGTGGAATTAATAGTGCTGTATAAGTGAGAAATAAAAAAAACAACCGTATTTGTATATATACGGTACATTTTGCAATATTATTTTCATAGATTTTTATTTTTTTAAAACTAGTTAATGAACTTGAACTGTTTGTAAGATTGTTTGGGCTATACAGTCATATGGAAAAGTTTGGGCACCCCTATTAATGTTAACCTTTTTTCTTTATAACAATTTGGGTTTTTGCAACAGCTATTTCAGTTTCTAATAACTGATGGACTGAGTAATATTTCTGGATTGAAATGAGGTTTATTGTACTAACAAAAAATTTGCATTTAAACAAAATTTGACCGGTGCAAAAGTATGGGCACCTCAACATAAAAGTGACATTAATATTTCTTCGGCGCTCCATTGGGAGACCCAGACGATTGGGGTGTATAGCACTGCCTCCGGAGGCCACACAAAGCATTACACTAAAAAGTGTAAGGCCCCTCCCCTTCTGGCTATACACCCCCCGTGGGATCACGGGCTGATCAGTTTTCAAGCTTTGTGCGAAGGAGGTCAGACATCCACGCATAGCTCCACTGTTTAGTCAGCAGTAGCTGCTGACTATATCGGATGGAAGAAAAGAGGGCCCATACTAGGGCCCCCAGCATGCTCCCTTCTCACCCCATTCCTATTGGCGGTGTTTGTTAAGGTTGAGGTACCCATTGTGGGTACGGAGGCTGGAGCCCACATGCTGCTTTCCTTCCCCATCCCCCTGAGGGGCTCTGAGGAAGTGGGATCTTACCGGCCCCCAAGCCCTGAGGCCGGGCTCCATCCACAGACCCGTAGAACCTGCTGGATACGGAGCTGGGTACCGTTCAGGGACAAGGCCCTGCAACATTCAGGTACTCTGTGTCCCCGTATGGACAGGCCGCGCACACTCCAGACTTGCTGGGTGTGCTAGTGCGCCGGGGACAGTAGCGCTGCGTGCTGGGGTTACAGTCACTGCAGTTTCTCTGAGGGACTTTATGTGTTGGGGACTGCCGCGCCGGCCGCCCCTGGAGCGGCGGCGCGGCTGAGACTTGTGGTGCGCCGGGGACTTAGCGCCGACCGTGCTTTTACGACGGCGGCGCTTATAAATCTAGTCCCCGGCTTTTGCGGCCTAGCTCCGCTTCGTTCCCGCCCCCACCCTGTCAATCAGGGCAAGGGAGAGACGCTGTACGATAGTCAGCGCCGAGGGCTGGAGTCTCATTTACATACTCCAGCCCTCTCACTGTGCACAGTGGGACGCAGGTTTCCCGCACTTTGTCTGCACACGCCCAGGGCCCGCCCCTCTCCACAGGACGCCGGCAGCCATTCCTACATGCAGTCTGGCTGGAGAACGGACACAGGCTCTGGGAGACCCAGACAAGGGATTTCTGGCGACCACACACCCGCGTTAAGCGGGCGGTAAGCAGCACATTAGTGCTGGCCCCACTAGTGCCACAGTGTTATATTGGTGTATTTTTTTCTCTATACCATATATATATATATATTGCACTGTAAGGTCGCTTCTTGGCTGTATACCCTATATTGCTCTGAGGAGACGACAACATGTCATCCGCAAAACGCAAGGGTGCCAAGACAAAGGCTGTATACGCTGCTTGTGCCGCTTGTGGGGCTGATCTACCGGCAGGTTCCAATGACCCCCATTGTGTGCAATGTTCGGTCCCTGTGCCACTTCGTCAGCCGGAGTCTATGGTGGTAGTGGCCCAGGCAGAGTCACCGGTGAACCCTGTCCCGGTGACGGGGACAGAGTTTGCAGTTTTTGCTGACAAGATGTCTGTCACTATGACAAAAATCCTAGAGACCTTGCAGGCCAGGCCAGTTACTCAGACCATGGACACTGCTGCGTCAATGTTCCCCGGTCCCCCTCAGTTGGAGTTAATCCGTGCTTCAAGGGAGTCCCAGGCATTTCATGCTGAAGGCTCTGACTCAGATGACAGTCCCAGGCAGCCTAAGCGAGCTCGCTGGGAGAGACCCTCCACGTCATCACGCGGATCAGGGTCTCAGCGAGAAGAGTCTCTGCATGATGAGACAGAGGAGGGTGATCAGGAGTCTAATCCTGAGACCGCTCTCAATCTGGATACTCCTGATGGTGACGCCATGGTAAATGACCTTATAGCGGCCATCAATAGACTGTTGGATATTTCTCCCCCAGCCCCTTCAGCAGAAGAGGCAGCTGCACAGCAGGAGAAGTTCCATTTCAGGTATCCCAAGCGTATACTGAGTACTTTTCTGGACCACGCTGACTTCAGAGAATCAGTCCAGAAACATCATGCTTATCCAGACAAGCGTTTCTCCAAACGTCTTAAGGATACACGTTATCCCTTTCCCCCTGACGTGGTCAAACGCTGGACCCAGTGTCCAAAGGTGGATCCCCCAATCTCCAGGCTGGCGGCTAGATCCATAGTTGCAGTGGAGGATGGGGCTTCACTTAAAGATGCCAATGACAGACAGATGGACCTTTGGTTGAAATCTGTCTATGAAGCTATCGGCGCGTCGTTTGCTCCAGCATTCGCGGCCGTGTGGGCACTCCAAGCTATTTCAGCTGGTCTGGCACAGGTGGACTCTATCATACGTCCAGCAGTGCCGCAAGTGGAGTCCTTAACTTCGCAAATGTCTGCGTTTGCGACCTATGCTATCAACGCTATCCTGGACTCTACGAGCCGTACCTCAATGGCGTCTGCCAACTCGGTGGTTTTGCGCAGAGCCTTGTGGTTAAAAGAATGGAAAGCGGATTCTGCTTCCAAAAAATGTTTAACCAGCTTGCCACTATCTGAAATCATTAAACAGTCCAAGGGTAAAGACTCCTCCTTACCCCAGCCCAGATCAAGCAAACCTCAACAAAGGAGGTGGCAGTCGAGGTTTCGGTCCTTTCGAGGCTCCGGCAAGGCCCAATTCTCCTCGTCCAAAGGGACTCAGAAGGAGCAAAGGGGCTCAGATTCCTGGCGGGCTCATTCACGCCCCAAGAAAGCAACCGGAGGAACCGCTTCCAAGGCGGCTGCCTCATGACTTTCGGCCTCCTCCCTCCGCATCCTCGGTCGGTGGCAGGCTCTCCCGCTTTTGCGACATTTGGCTGCCACAGGTCAAGGACCGGTGGGTAACAGACATTTTGTCTCACGGGTACAGGATAGAGTTCAGTTCTCGTCCTCCGCCTCGGTTCTTCAGAACTTCCCCACATCCCGACCGAGCCGATGCTCTTCTGCAGGCGGTGGGCTCACTAAGAGCAGAAGGAGTGGTGATCCCTGTTCCTCTTCAGGAACAAGGGCAAGGTTTTTACTCCAATCTCTTCGTGGTTCCAAAAAAGGACGGCTCGTTCCGTCCTGTTCTGGACCTAAAGCTGCTCAACAAGCATGTGAACGCCAGGCGGTTCCGGATGGAATCCCTCCGCTCCGTCATTGCCTCAATGTCTCAAGGAGATTTCCTTGCATCAATAGACATCAAAGATGCTTATCTCCACGTGCCGATTGCTACAGAGCACCAACGTTTTCTACGTTTTGTGATAGGAGACGAACATCTCCAGTTCGTAGCTCTGCCATTTGGTCTGGCGACAGCCCCAGGGGTTTTCACCAAGGTCATGGCGGCAGTGGTAGCAGTCTTGCACTCCCAGGGACACTCGGTGATCCCTTACTTGGACGATCTACTTGTCAAAGCACCCTCTCAAGAGGCATGCCAACACAGCCTGAATGTTGCGCTGGAGACTCTCCAGACTTTCGGGTGGATCATCAACTTTTCAAAGTCAACTCTGTCACCGACTCAATCACTAACGTATCTTGGCATGGAGTTTCATACTCTGTCAGCGATAGTGAAGCTTCAGCTGGACAAGCAGCGGTCACTACAGACAGGGGTACAGTCTCTCCTTCATGGTCAGTCGCACTCCTTAAGGCGCCTCATGCACTTCCTAGGGAACATGGTGGCAGCAATGGAGGCAGTCCCGTTTGCACAGTTTCATCTGCGCCCACTTCAATGGGACATTCTCCGCCAATGGGACGGGAAGTCAACTTCCCTGGACAGGAAAGTCTCCCTTTCCCAGACGGCCAAGGACTCTCTGCAATGGTGGCTTCTTCCCACCTCATTATCACAGGGAAGATCATTCCTACCCCCATCCTGGGCAGTGGTCACGACAGACGCGAGTCTGTCAGGGTGGGGAGCAGTTTTTCTCCACCACAGGGCTCAAGGGACGTGGACTCAGCAGGAGTCCACCCTTCAGATCAATGTTCTGGAAATCAGGGCAGTGTACCTTGCCCTACTAGCCTTCCAGCAGTGGCTGGAAGGAAAGCAGATCCGAATTCAGTCGGACAACTCCACAGCGGTGGCATACATCAACCACCAAGGAGGGACACGCAGTCGGCAAGCCTTCCAGGAAGTCCGGCGGATTCTGTTGTGGGTGGAGGACAGAGCATCCACCATATCAGCGGTTCACATCCCGGGCGTAGAAAACTGGGAAGCAGACTTCCTCAGTCGCCAGGGTATGTACGCAGGGGAATGGTCCCTTCACCCGGACGTGTTCCAGGAAATCTGTCGCCGCTGGGGGGTGCCGGACGTTGACCTAATGGCGTCGCGGCACAACAACAAGGTCCCGACGTTCATGGCACGGTCTCGCGATCAAAGAGCTCTGGCGGCAGACGCCTTAGTGCAAGATTGGTCGCAGTTCCGGCTCCCTTATGTGTTCCCACCTCTGGCACTCTTGCCCAGAGTGCTACGCAAGATCAGATCCGATTGCAGCCGCGTCATACTCGTCGCCCCAGACTGGCCGAGGAGGTCGTGGTACCCGGATCTGTGGCATCTCACGGTCGGCCAACCGTGGACACTACCAGACCGACCAGACTTACTGTCCCAAGGGCCGTTTTTCCATCGGAATTCTGCGGCCCTGAACCTGACTGTGTGGCCATTGAGTCCTGGATCCTAGCGTCTTCAGGATTATCCCAAGGAGTCGTTGCCACCATGAGACAGGCTAGGAAGTCCACTTCTGCTAAGATCTACCACAGAACGTGGAGGATTTTCTTATCCTGGTGCTCTGCACAAGGAGTATCCCCCTGGCCATTCGCGTTACCTACTTTTCTTTCCTTCCTACAATCTGGGTTGGAAAAGGGCTTGTCGCTCGGCTCCCTTAAAGGGCAAGTCTCGGCACTATCCGTGTTTTTTCAGAAGCGTCTAGCACGACTTTCTCAGGTGCGCACGTTCCTGCAGGGGGTTTGTCATATCGTCCCTCCGTACAGGCGGCCGTTAGATCCATGGGATCTAAACAGGGTACTAGTTGCTCTCCAGAAGCCGCCCTTCGAGCCTCTGAGGGATGTTTCACTTTCTCGTCTCTCACAGAAAGTGGCCTTTCTGGTGGCGGTCACGTCTCTTCGGAGAGTGTCTGAGCTAGCAGCGCTGTCATCCAAGGCTCCCTTCCTAGTGTTCCACCAGGACAAGGTAGTGCTGCGCCCCATTCAGGAGTTTCTCCCTAAGGTGGTATCCTCTTTTCATCTTAATCAGGATATCTCCTTGCCTTCCTTTTGTCCTCATCCAGTTCTTCGGTATGAAAAGGATTTACATTTGTTAGATCTGGTGAGAGCACTCAGAATCTACATTTCCCGCACGGCGCCCCTGCGCCGCTCGGATGCACTCTTTGTCCTTGTCGCTGGTAAGCGCAAAGGATCGCAGGCTTCCAAAGCCACCCTGGCTCGATGGATCAAGGAACCAATTCTTGAAGCCTACCGTTCTGCGGGGCTTCCGGTTCCATCAGGGCTGAAGGCCCACTCTACCAGAGCCGTGGGTGCGTCCTGGGCATTACGACACCAGGCTACGGCTCAACAGGTGTGCCAGGCAGCTACCTGGTCGAGTCTGCACACTTTCACCAAACATTATCAGGTGCATACCTATGCTTCGGCGGACGCCAGCCTAGGTAGAAGAGTCCTGCAGGCGGCAGTTACCTCCCCGTAGGGGAAGGCTGTCTTTGCAGCTCTAACATGAGGTATTTCTTTACCCACCCAGGGACTGCTTTTGGACGTCCCAATCGTCTGGGTCTCCCAATGGAGCGCCGAAGAAGAAGGGAATTTTGTTACTTACCGTAAATTCCTTTTCTTCTAGCTCCTATTGGGAGACCCAGCACCCGCCCTGTTGTCCTTCGGGATTGTTGGTTTTTTTCGGGTACACATGTTGTTCATGTTGAACGGTTTTCAGTTCTCCGATGTTACTTCGGAGTGAATTTGTTTAAACCAGTTATTGGCTTTCCTCCTTCTTGCTTTAGCACTAAAACTGATCAGCCCGTGATCCCACGGGGGGTGTATAGCCAGAAGGGGAGGGGCCTTACACTTTTTAGTGTAATGCTTTGTGTGGCCTCCGGAGGCAGTGCTATACACCCCAATCGTCTGGGTCTCCCAATAGGAGCTAGAAGAAAAGGAATTTACGGTAAGTAACAAAATTCCCTTCTTTGTAGCTCCTCCTTTTGCAAAAATAACAGCCTCTAGTCGCTTCCTGTAGCTTTTAATGAGTTCCTGGATGAAGGTATATTTGACCATTCCTGTTTACAAAACAATTCCAGTTCAGTTAAGTTTGATGGTCGCCGAGCATGGACAGCACACTTCAAATCATCCCACATATTTTCAATGATATTCAGGTCTGGGGACTGGGATGGCCATTCCAGAACATTGTAATTGTTCCTCTGCATGAATGCCTGAGTAGATTTGGAGCGGTGTTTTGGATCATTGTCTTGCTGAAATATCCATCCCCTGCGTAACGTCAACTTCATCACTGATTCTTGCACATTATTGTCAAGAATCTGCTGATACTGAGTTGAATCCATGTGACCCTCAACTTTAACAAGATTCCCGGTGCCGGAATTGGCCACACAGCACCAAAGCATGATAGAACCTCCACCAAGTTTTACTGTGGGTAGCAAGTGCTTTTCTTGGAATGCCGTGTTTTTTTTGCCTCCACGCATAACGCCTTTTTGCATGACCAAACAACTCAATCTTTGTTTCATCAGTCCACAGGACCTTCTTCCAAAATGTAACTGGCTTGTCCAAATGTACTTTTGCATACCTCAGGCGACTCTGTTTGTGGCGTGCTTGCATAAACAGCTTCTTTCGCATCACTCTCCCATACAGCTTCTCCTTGTGCAACGTGCGCTGTATTGTTGACCGATGCACATTGACACCATCTGCAGCAAGATGATGCTGCAGGTCTTTGGAGGTGGTCTGTGGATTGTCCTTGACTGTTCTCACCATTCGTTTTCTCTGCCTTTCTAATATTTTTCTTGGTCTGCCACTTCTGGGCTTAAGGCCATGTGCCCACGGGCACTCGTACCTGCGGATATATTCGCAGGTACGGCCGCATGTTTCCCGCAGCTGCCCGCCGGAATCCGCAGCTATTTTTATCTGCGAGTTTCCAGCGGAATAGCTGCGGGAAACATGCGGACTTTCACGCGATTTACCTGCGGACGTCCCGGCCTCTATCTCCATAGCGGAGGGCCGGGATCTCCGCAAGTAAATCCGCATGAATAATTGACATGCAGTTAGGTGCGGCTGAGGGATCTCCGCAGGAGATTCCGCAGCCGCACTTTCCGCAGCATGGACACAGACACTCCCCATGTCCCATAGGGTAACATGGGGAGTGCCTGTACATGCTAGAACCTGCGGATTTATCTGGAAAATCCAGAAAAATCGGCAGGTTTTCCGCGGCAAACTTCGCAGCAAAAAGCTCCCGTGGGCACATGGCCTTACAAGAACTGTACCTGTGTTCTTCCATTTCCTTACTATGTTCCTCACAGTGGAAACTGACAGTTCAAATCTCTGAGACAACTTTTTGTATCCTTCCCTTGAATCACTATGTTGAATAATCTTTGTTTTCAGATCATTTGAGAGTTGTTTTGAGGAGCCCATGATGCCACTCTTCATAGGAGATTCAAATAGGAGAACAACTTGCAAGTGGCCACCTTAAATACCTTTTTCTAATGATTGGATACAGCTGCCTATGAAGTTCAAAGCTCAATGAGGTTACAAAACCAATTTAGTGCTTTAGTAAGTCAGTAAAAAGTAGTTAGGAGTGTTCAAAACAAGAAATTGATAAGGGTGCCCATACTTTTGCACCGATCACATTTTGTTTAAATGCGGTTTTCACAATTTCTGTTAGTACAATAAACCTCATTTCAATCCAGAAATATTACTCCGTCCATCAGTTATTAGATATATGAAACTGAAATAGCTGTTGCAAAAACCCAAATTGTTATAAATAAAAAAGGTTAACATTAATAGGGGTGCCCAAACTTTTCCATATGACTGTATATGGCAGTACCACAGTATTAGTTTACCTAGCAAAAATGAAGGTTCCCTGATTGCATGTCGCTGACGTCCATAGAGTAATCTCATGACTGGTCCCGCCCCTCCCTTTCCACACACCGCCTGTCATAGCAATCCTTTGGCCACAGCAATGGTGTAGCGAGACACTGATGGGCGGTTAGAACAGCATGCCCCTCAAGGCCAGACACACTAAGTACTAAAGATTGACAGCACGATTTAACAGGTTAACAATCGCAGGCAGAGCTTTGCTCCATTCACTGATGATATAGGCAGGCAACTAACACTCTCTCATCACCTGCTGGGAAAGCTGTGGGTTTAGTTCTTGAACCTCCAACAAAGACAGGGAGCTGACTTATGACCTACAAGTATATATAAATATTACCCTACTTTCTTTGTCGCTCTATTGGGAGACCCAGACAATTGGGTGTATAGCTACTGCCTCCGGAGGCCACACAAAGTATTACACTTAAAAGTGTAAGGCCCCTCCCCTACTGCCTATACACCCCCCGTGGGATCACGGGTTCCTCAGTTTTCAAGCTTTGTGCGAAGGAGGCTGACATCCACGCATAGCTCCACTGTTTAGTCAGCAGCAGCTGCTGACTATGTCGGATGGAAGAAAAGAGGGCCCATACTAGGGCCCCCAGCATGCTCCCTTCTCACCCCACTCTTTGTCGGCGGTGTTTGTTAAGGTTGAGGTACCCATTGCGGGTACGGAGGCTGGAGCCCACATGCTGCTTTCCTTCCCCATCCCCTTAGGGCTCTGGGTGAAGTGGGATCTTACCGGTCTCCAGGCACTGAGGCCGAGCTCCATCCACAGCCCCTGGGATCTGCTGGACATGGAGCTGAGTATCGTCAGGGACAGGGCCCTGCTACATTAAGGTACTCTGTGTCCCCGTGCAAATCGCGCACACACACACCAGCATTGCTGGGTGCGTTAGTGCGCCCGGGACAACAGCGCTGCGCGCGTGTGCCACACTATCTTCAGCTAGCTGAAGGAGTTAATGGTTTGGAAACGGTCGCGCCGGCCGCTGCTGTCAGTTTTAACTGCGGCGCGGCTGGGACTTGTGGTTCGCCGGGGACTTCCGCGCTCGCCGTGCATATTTGACGGCCGCGCTTACTACTACAGTCCCCGGCTTTTTGCGGCCTAGTTCGTTTCGTTCCCGCCCCCAGGCCTGCCAGTCAGAGTGGGGGCGGGACGCTGTGCAGATTGTCAGCGCCGAGGGCTGGAGTTTACTTTACATACTCCAGCCCTCACACTGAACACAGTGAGACGCTGGTTTCCCGCTCTTCGTCTGAGGCACGCCCACGGTCCGCCCCTCTTCACTGAACGCCGGCAGCCATTCCTGACGTGCTGTTTGAGCTGGAGAAGGGGAGACAAGTTATGGGAGACCCAGGCACGGGATTCTAGCGACCACACACCCGCTTTCAGCGGGCGGTAAGTGGCACCTCTGGTGCCTACCCCACTTGTGCTGCAGTGTTCATTTGTATTTTTATGCTATACATTGCACTGTACTGGCGCTGGTAATTCTTCACTATATATCCCTCTTGGATTGCTCTGAGACAACAGCATGTCGTACTCAAAAACCAAGGGTGCCAAGGCACAGGCTTTCTATGCTGCCTGTACCGCATGTGGGGCTACTCTACCGGCAGGTTCCACTGACTCCCATTGTGTGCAGTGCTCGGCCCCTGTGGCACTTGTTCGGCCGGGGCCTCTGCTAGAGGTGACCCAGGGAGAACCACCTGTGAATACTGTCCAGGTGACGGGGACAGAGTTTGCAGCTTTGCTGATAGATTATCTGTGACTATGACTAAAATCCTAGAAACTTTGCAGTCTAGACCAGTAACTCAGACCATGGGCACGGTTGAATCACTGTCCCCTGGTCCCCCTCAGTTGGAACAGCTCCGGGCTCCGGAGGTGTCCCATGCATTCCAGGGTGACGGCTCTGACACGGACGACAGTCCCAGACAGCCTAAGCGAGCTCGCTATGAGCGACCCTCGACTTCATCACACTGGTCAGGGTCCCAACAGGATGACTCTCTGTACGACGAGGCAGAGGTAGCTGATCAGGATTCTGATCCTGAGACCGCTCTCAATCTGGATACACCGGATGGTGACGCCATAGTGAATGATCTCATAGCGTCCATCAATAAAATGTTGGATATTTCTCCCCAAGCTCCTCCAGCGGAGGAGTCAGCTTCACATGTACCCCAAGCGTAAATTAAGTGCCTTTCTGGACCACTCTGATTTCAGAGAAGCAGTTCAGAAACACTACGCTTATCCAGATAAGCGTTTCTCCAAACGGCTTAAGGATACACGCTATCCCTTTCCCCCTGACGTGGTCAAGAGCTGGACCCTGTGTCCAAAGGTGGATCCTCCAATCTCCAGGCTTGCGGCTAGATCTTTAGTTGCAGTGGAAGATGGGGCTTCACTTAAAGATGCCACTGATAGACAGATGGAGCTCTGGCTGAAATCCATCTATGAAGCTATCGGCGCGTCGTATGCTCCTGCATTCGCAGCTGTATGGGCACTCCAAGCTATTTCAGCTGGTCTTGCGCAAATTGACACTGTCACGCGTACATCTGTTCCGCAAGTAGCGTCCTTAACCTCTCAAATGACTGCATTTGCGTCTTACGCTATCAATACTGTCCTGGACTCTACGAGCCGTACGGCAGTGGCGTCCGCCAACTCCGTGGTTTTACGCAGAGCATTGTGGTTAAGGGAATGGAAGGCAGATTCTGCTTCCAAAAAGTGCTTAACCAGTTTGCCATTTGCTGGTGACAGACTGGTTGGTGAGAGATTGGATGAAATCATTAAACAATCCAAGGGTAAGGATTCATCCTTACCTCAGCCCAGACCAAATGAACCCCAACAGAGGAGGGGACAGTCGCGGTTTCGGTCCTTTCGAGGCTCGGGCAGGTCCCAATTCTCCTCGTCTAAAAGGACTCAAAAGGATCAGAGGAGTTCGGATTCTTGGCGGGCTCAGTCACGCCCAAAGAAAGCAGCCGGAGGAACCGCTACCAAGGCGGCTTCCTCATGGCTTTCGGCCTCCTCTCTCCGCATCCTCGGTCGGTGGCAGGCTCTCCCGCTTTTGCGACATTTGGCTGCCACAGGTCAAAGACCGTTGGGTGAGAGACATTTTGTATAGAGTTCAGTTCTCGTCCTCCAACTCGATTCTTCAGAACTTCTCCGCCTCCCGACCGAGCCGTTGCTCTTCTGCAGGCGGTGTGCTCTCTAAAGGCAGAAGGAGTGGTGATCCCTGTTCCTCTTCAGGAGCAAGGTCACGGTTTTTACTCCAATTTGTTTGTGGTGCCAAAAAAGGACGGGTCTTTCCGTCCTGTTCTGGACCTAAAACTGCTCAACAAGCATGTGAAGACCAGGCGGTTCCGGATGGAATCCCTCCGCTCCGTCATCGCCTCAATGTCTCAAGGAGATTTCCTAGCATCAATAGACATCAAAGATGCTTATCTCCACGTGCCAATTGCTCCAGAGCACCAGCGTTTTTCTACGCTTCGTTATAGGAGACGAACACCTTCAGTTCGTAGCCCTGCCTTTCGGTCTGGCGACAGCCCCAAGAGTCTTCACCAAGGTCATGGCAGCAGTAGTAGCTGTCCTGCACTCTCAGGGTCACTCCGTGATCCCTTACTTGGACGATCGACTTGTCAAGGCACCCTCTCAAGAGGCATGCCAACACAGCCTGAACGTTGCGCTGGAGACTCTCCAGAGTTTCGGGTGGATCATCAACTTTTCAAAGTCAAATCTCACCCCGACCCAATCGATAACATACCTTGGCATGGAGTTTCATACTCTCTCAGCGAAAGTGATGCTTCCGCTGGACAAACAGCGTTCACTACAGACAGGGGTGCAATCTCTCCTTCAGGGCCAGTCGCACCCCTTGAGACGCCTCATGCACTTCTTAGGGAAGATGGTAGCAGCAATGGAGGCAGTCCCTTTCGCGCAGTTTCATCTGCGTCCACTACAATGGGACATTCTCCGCCAATGGGACGGGAAGTCGACGTCCCTAGACAGGAACGTCTCCCTTTCTCAGGTGGCCAAGGATTCTCTTCAGTGGTGGCTTCTTCCCACCTCATTGTCAATAGGAAAGTCTTTCCTACCCCCATCCTGGGCGGTGGTCACAACGGACGCGAGTCTATCAGGGTGGGGAGCAGTGTTTCTCCACCACAGGGCTCAAGGTACGTGGACTCAGCAAGAGTCCACCCTTCAGATCAATGTTCTGGAAATCAGAGCAGTGTATCTTGCCCTACAAGCCTTCCGGCAGTGGCTGGAAGGCAAGCAGATCCGAATTCAGTCGGACAACTCCACAGCGGTGGCATACATCAACCACCAAGGAGGGACACGCAGTCGGCAAGCCTTCCAGGAAGTCCGGTGGATTCTGACGTGGGTGGAAGGCACGGCATCCACCATATCCGCAGTTCACATCCCGGGCGTAGAAAACTGGGAAGCAGACTTCCTCAGTCGCCAGGGTATGGACGCAGGGGAATGGTCTCTTCACCCGGACGTGTTTCAGGAAATTTGTCGCCGCTGGGGGATGCCGGACGTCGACCTAATGGCGTCCCGGCACAACAACAAGGTTCCGGCCTTCATGGCACGGTCTCACGATCTCAGAGCTCTGGCGGCGGACGCCTTAGTTCAGGATTGGTCGCAGTTTCAACTCCCTTATGTGTTCCCACCTCTGGCACTGTTGCCCAGAGTGCTACGCAAGATCAGGACCGACTGCCACCGCGCCATCCTCGTCGCTCCAGACTGGCCAAGGAGGTCGTGGTACCCGGATCTGTGGCATCTCACGGTAGGACAACCGTGGGCGCTACCAGACCGGCCAGACTTGTTGTCTCAAGGGCCGTCTGTCCATCAGAATTCTGCGGCCCTCAACCTGACTGTGTGGCCATTGAATCCTGGATCCTAGCGTCTTCAGGATTATCTCAAGGGGTCATTGCCACCATGAGACAGGCTAGGAAACTATCCTCTGCCAAGATCTACCACAGGACGTGGAAGATATTCTTATCTTGGTGCTCTGCTCAGGAAGCTTCTCCCTGGCCATTTGCATTGCCTACTTTTCTTTCCTTCCTGCAATCCGGATTGGAAAAAGGTTTGTCGCTCGGCTCCCTCAAGGGACAAGTCTCAGCGCTATCTGTATTTTTTCAGAAGCGCCTAGCACGACTTCCTCAGGTACGCACGTTCCTGCAAGGGGTTTGTCATATCGTCCCTCCTTACAAGCGGCCATTAGAACCTTGGGATCTGAACAGGGTTCTAATTGCTCTCCAGAAGCCGCCTTTTGAGCCTATGAGGGATGTTTCCCTTTCTCGCTTTTCACAGAAAGTGGCCTTTCTAGTAGCGGTCACGTCTCTTCGGAGAGTGTCCGAGCTAGCAGCGCTGTCATGCAAATCTCCCTTCCTGGTGTTTCACCAGGACAAGGTAGTTCTGCGCCCGATTCCGGAGTTTCTCCCTAAGGTGGTATCCTCCTTTCATCTCAATCAGGATATCTCCTTACCTTCTTTGTGTCCTCGTCCAGTTCATCAATGTGAAAAGGATTTGCATTTGTTGGATCTGGTGAGAGCACTCACTCAATCTACATTTCCCGCACGGCACCTCTGCGCCGCTCGGATGCACTCTTTGTCCTTGTCGCTGGCCAGCGTAAAGGGTCGCAGGCTTCCAAGTCAACCTTGGCTCGGTGGATCAAGGAACCAATTCTTGAAGCCTACCGTTCTGCGGGGCTTCCGGTTCCCTCAGGGCTGAAGGCCCATTCTACCAGAGTCGTGGGTGCGTCCTGGGCATTACGACACCAGGCTACGACTCAGCAGGTGTGCCAGGCGGCGACCTGGTCGAGTCTGCACACTTTTACCAAACATTATCAGGTGCATACCTATGCTTCGGCGGACGCCAGCCTAGGTAGACAAGTCCTTCAGGCGGCGATTGCCCACCTGTAGAAAAGGGGCCGTTTTTACGGCCCTATCATGAGGTATTATTTTACCCACCCAGGGATTGCTTTTGGACATCCCAATTGTCTGGGTCTCCCAATAGAGCGACAAAGAAGAAGGGAATTTTGTTTACTTACCGTAAATTCCTTTTCTTCTAGCTCTAATTGGGAGACCCAGCTCCCGCCCCTGTTTTTTTGTATACACATGTTGTTCAGGTTGAATGGTTTCAGTTCTCCGATATTCTTTCGGATTGAATTTGCTTAAACCAGTTTATTGGCTTTCCTCCTTCTTGCTTTTGCACTAAAACTGAGGAACCCGTGATCCCACGGGGGGTGTATAGGCAGTAGGGGAGGGGCCTTACACTTTTAAGTGTAATACTTTGTGTGGCCTCCGGAGGCAGTAGCTATACACCCAATTGTCTGGGTCTCCCAATTAGAGCTAGAAGAAAAGGAATTTACGGTAAGTAAACAAAATTCCCTTCTTTTATATCTCCTTCATATGAATGTCAAGCTAGGTACGGGAAAGTACCAAGCGCAAAGGGAAGGGAAACCCTTTGTCTAGGGAAAGGGAAGATGGTGACCTCTGACCAAACCTACTGCTAGTCCCTGGGGTCCCTCACCACCCTATATAGGTTCCGCACCTATGCACCTAGCCGGATACCTGACCCTAGGTATCCCTAGTGCTGTGCCCTAAATAGGGAACAGTTGGATGAGCTCTTTGTCAACTCCACTAAACAATAGAGAAGACACAAGGGGGAAACACAGGGGATAAAGCATGAACTACTTATCATTAGATGACTCAGGTAGATATTCACAAGAGCTCTCAGCAACAATACCACAGATGAGTACAAACAACCTGCTTGCGATGTCAGCTTGAACAAACTGAAAATATCACCAGCACCAGTCCAAAGAAAGGAATGACACCCTACAGAGCGTCCTAGATGAAGCTGCACCTGCTACACACAGAGCAACTCGGCGCAGACGGCAGCAGCCCTGGCACTCGTTGCAAACACGCTTTCTCCAGCGGTGTTCTAGGTGCGCTGAACGTCTGTGGAGAAAATCCAATCTAGCCAAAGATTTCATCCATTATAAGTTTATGCTCAAAACATACAATGCGGCCCTTCACCTCTCCAAACAAGCATACTTTAACACCCTCATCACCTCTGTAGCCAACTATCCTAAATGACTCTTTGATACTTTCCATTCCCTCCTAGGACCAAGAGTTCTGGCCCCAACCACCAACCTCAGTGCAGATGACCTGGCCAATTATTTTAAAGAAAAAATTGACCATATACGCCAGGAAATTTCCTCCCAGCCTCATAACACCACACATTGTCTACCCTCCTACACTTCATCTAGCTCACTTTCACTCTTTGATCCAGTCACAGAAGAAGTCACCAGGCTCCTCGCATCTTCTCGCCCTACTACCTGCACCAGTGACCCTATTCCCTCACATCTCCTTAAATCTGTCACCACAGCTTTCACCACTCACCTAACTAAAATATTCAATTTCTCTCTCTCCTCTGGTGTCTTTCCCTCCTCCTTCAAACATGCCAGCATACACCCATTACTTAAAAAACCATCCCTGGACCAAAATTGTGCCGCTAACTACAGACCTGTCTCTAATCTCCCATTCATCTCCTAACTCCTGGAATGTCTGGTCCACTTCCGTTTAATCCGCTATCTGTCAAATAATTCTCTCCTTGACCCTCTACAATCCGGTTTCCGCTCCTTAAGCTGGTGTCACACACAGCGACAACGACAACGACGTCGCTGCTACGTCACCATTTTCTGTGACGTTGCAGCGACGTCCCGTCGCTGTCGCTGTGTGTGACATTCAGCAACGACCTGGCCCCTGCTGTGAGGTCGCCGGTCGTTGCTGAATGTCCAGCTTCATTTTTTGGTCGTCACTCTCCCGCTGTGACACACACATCGCTGTGTGTGACAGCGAGAGAGCGACGAAATGAAGCGATCAGGAGACGGCACTGGCAGCTGCGGTAAGCTGTAACCAGCGTAAACATCGGGTAACCAAGGGAAGACCTTTCCCTGGTTACCCGATGTTTACGCTGGTTACCAGCCTCCGCCGCTCTCGCTGCCAGTGCCGGCTCCTGCACTGTGACATGTGGCTGCAGTATGCATCGGGTAATTAACCCGATGTATACTGTAGCAAGGAGCCAGCGCTAAGCAGTGCGCGCGGCTCCCTGCTCTCTGAACTGTGACATGTAGCTGCAGCACACATCGGGTTAATTAACCCGATGTGTGCTGCAGGAGAGCAAGGAGCCAGCGCTAAGCAGTGCGCGCGGCTCCCTGCTCTCTGAACTGTGACATGTAGCTGCAGCACACATCGGGTTAATTAACCCGATGTGTGCTGCAGGAGAGCAAGGAGCCAGCGGTAAGCGCGGCTCCCTGCTCTCTGCACATGTAGCACAGCGACGTTATGATCGCTGCTTCTGCTGTGTTTGACAGCTAAGCAGCGATCATAACAGCGACTTACAAGGTCGCTGTTACGTCACCGAAAATGGTGACGTAACAGCGACGTCGTTGTCGCTGTCGTTTAGTGTGAACCCAGCTTTACATTCTACTGAAACTGCTCTTACTGAAGTCTCTAATGATTTACTAACCGCTAAATCTAATGGTCACTACTCCCTGCTGATCCTCCTGGATCTCTCTGCTGCATTCGATACTGTGGATCACCAGCTCCTACTCACAATGCTCCACTCTATCGGGCTCAAGGACACCGTTCTTTCCTGGTTCTCCTCTTACCTCTCTGACCGCTCATTCACTGTATCCTTTGCCGGCTCCTCTTACTCTCCTCTTCCCCTTACGGTCGGGGTTCCTCAGGGTTCAGTCCTAGGCCCCCTCCTGTTCTCTCTATACACAGCCCCTATTGGACAAACAGCAGATTTGGTTTCCAGTACCATCTCTATGCTGATGACACCCAACTGTACACCTCTTCTCCTGACATCACCCCTGCACTATTACAAAATACTACCGATTGTCTGTCCGCTGTCTCCAACATCATGTCCTCCCTCTATCTAAAACTGAACCTGTCAAAAACTGAACTTCTCCTGTTTCCTCCCTCTCCTAACCTTCCGAAACCCAACATTACCATTTCTGTGTGTGGCTCTACCATTACGCCCCAGCAGCACACCCGCTGTCTTGGGGTTATATTTGACTCCGATCTTTCCTTCACTGCGCACATTCGTTCACTTGCTCGTTCTTGTCACTTCCACCTCAAAAACATCTCAAGAATTCGACCTTTTCTTACCATTGACTCTGCAAAAACTCTTACTGTCGCTCTCATTCATTCTCTGGATTATTGTAACGCTTTACTACCGTAATTGGTATCCCTGTTACTAAACTCTCCCCTCTCCAATCCATTCTGAATTCCGCACCCAGGAACATTTTCCTCTGCAACCGCTTCACTGATGCCTCTGCTCTTTGCCAGTCATTGCACTGGTTGCCTATCCGTTACAAAATCCAATATAAACTTATCACTCTCACTCACAAAGCTCTCCACGGTTTCTTTAGACTAGCCTATCACCTCACTGCCCCGATCTAATGTAGTCCCTTTCTGCCCTTCAAAAAATTTACTTCCAGTTCTCGTCCCCTGTACCTGTATAAATTCTCACCGACGGGTTCATGCAGCTGCTTTTGAATACCCTATTAAATTGATGGCTGGACCATATATGACAAGCTTTTCTCCCCCCTGTGAGGCAAATCCCGGGATATGAAGATGAATTATGACTCCAGTCATAATCCCTCATCACTCCCTGGCAGTGCCCCCTCCCTTCTTGTTCTCAGTGTTCCACTTACACCTCCATGGCCATGTCCTGTGATATGGAAATTAGGTGGCTTAGGGACAATGGACACAGGATGACTCCCTGCCGTGACCCTGTAGTGGGGGCTGCTAGCTAGTTAGCAAGGCTATGGAAATAGCCAGACAGAACGACTCCAGTAAAAAATGGTTCATATCTCGCAAGCCATATTTCCGATAAATATGGCAACCATAAAAATGGTGTCTCCGCATGCGGACGATGCCGGCACACCCTTTTTATGGGAGCAGGACATTGGGAAATGCCCCAGGCGTGATATCAGCCAATGGGGAACTGGCAGACAGGTCATGAGTCCCCTCGTTCTGTAGCTAAATTCATAGCTGTCACAATGAGAGCATTGGCGTCCGCCTACGACGCTCCCAGGCAAAGTTATGGCCCATATTCCATGTTGGGATATTGTCCATAACTCAAGCCAGGGGTGGAGCAGTGCTCCCTGTGAGGTCACGAAGGTAGGAGGGGACCTGGATCTGCCCAGGTTGATAACCCTACTTCGGCCATTTTCCAGGGTTCTTTTCGCTGGGGGCACGTGTAGGAAACATCTGTGGGAAGGATCCTAGAAACCTGGCCTACAGCGCCCCCCTGTGGCCAGACGCAACAAGGTAACTGCTGGAACTGTGTATGCCTGTTTGTAACCCATGCTTTGATTGTAACTGTACTCTGACATATGTATATTCTGTAGATTCCCTATTGTATATATTGTAGTTTCTAGTGTGCTTTAGGCTGATTAAATTATATAATTAATCTTGGGCTGTTCTGTTATCTCGATCTTGAATCCCACGTCTGTGTGTTCGGCTAATAGTTACCGTAAATCGGTTGGTGGCAGCGAATTGTGCCAAGGATTATTGTGGGGAGGCCAGTGAGATTCGGGGAGATTTTATATATTCCGCCCGCGGAGGTCGGGGGAATATATACCTTACTCTCACCGGGGACCCTTCAATAATCGGCAATAATCCTTGCTTATGGTCGGGCAATTCCATAATTGGCCTGACTATAAGAGGGGCGCTAGAGAGCGCGTCACGTGCTCTGTCTGTCGGTCGGGAGGTATAAAGGAGGGGTGACCCCCACTTGTTACCCCCCGATTGTGACGTACTGGTAGCCAGCGCGCGGGGGATTTCTGAGTGACCCCCCCGGTGGTTTGTGACACCCCCCATTCACCTTTTGTGTCTCCCCTATTTCCTCATAGACTGTAAGCTTACGAGCAAGGCCCTCACTCCCCCTGGTCTCTTAATTTTCTTATTTTGTATTGTCTCATATTGTCTGTACATGTCCCCTCTTAATTGTAAAGCGCTGCGGAATATGTTGGCGCTATAGAAATAAAACTTATTATATTATAAAGGAAGGGGTATTTAAACACCAAGGGAATACGGACAATCAACAACTGGGTGGAAGTTGAGCTCCTGCTGGGTCCAAAAGGGAGGGAAATGAATCCAGCAAGAAAGCTACCCATACCAATGAATACTGACAGCAGGAATAATGGCAAGTCAGGGAGCATTCTGCGCAGCCAAACGATGTGACGACCAGAAATCACATGACTGTCTGTCACACATGACAATGAGTATGGTTAATTGTTGATTTTAATTCTGCTTGGTAAATGTTTCAAGTGTAGTCAGTTTTTTCCAGTCTCACTATTATGTTTTGCTTATATTTTTTTTAACTGTACATTTTTATGTAATTTTATTAACACTAGTTATATTTAGATTTTAAAAAATTGAAAATTACCGTCTTATTTACTCCCTGTTTTTCAGCTACTATTTGAAGCTAGTCCAAAGAAGAAATCCGAAAACATATTTAAGGTATGTCTGAGTAAATAATTTAATATGAATGTTAATCACCCAATCGTGTAGCATAATGAAACCATTGTTATGTCCTGAAGTGAACTATCACCATTAAGCATGGGATAGAAAATATTATTTATTTTTATTTAATTTATAAAGAATAAGCCTTTAAGGACCAGCCAGATTTACTCACAAGATGAGGGATTATCACACATCCAGTTATATGCAACACGCTTTGATCTGATGAAGTTAAATGCTGGAAAAAGAAGTCCACCCATCAAACCTCTGTGAGTACTGCAGCGTACAATGGCCCAACGCGTTTTAATGATATAGTTTGTCTACTGTGTGTTTTCGCTTGAGCACAGCTCTTTGCATGTTTTTTCTCAATAGTCTATCACTAATTTATTTTTGCATTAAACTTTATATTTTCTTTTTTTTTTTTGTGGAAAATTATACTCTTTGATTATGGTTGTATATTTCAGATTGGGTATGAATCCATTCCAGAAAAATCCCAAGCATGCATCAGTACTAGCAGAGAGGTAAATGAATAGTCCAATTGTTCATTTTATGACTATCTGCATCCAGCCACTGCTATTTTCAGAAGTATGAGAGCTCCAGCTTTTTTTTTTTTTTTCTTCAAGGTTGTAATGGTGCTTTAAATCTAAGTCCCCAGTCTTCTAAACTCGCTCAGATGTCTTCATCTGTTATTCGCGTCGCTGCGATCTGTCTTCTCCAGTTTCTGTATTAACGGCTGCTTCAGTATTCCATGGAGCGCTCTGGAGGTCACAATTCAATGCAACACTCAGAAAGGCTTTCTATCTATCATAGAGATGCATTGAGGGCTTGTGACATAACTTCTGACCAGTTAGACGTTACGGTCATAAGATGGCGCCGAGGCTTCGGAGCAGTGCCAAAATATGGTAAAGATGCTCGTAGGGTGCGTATATACCCAGGAAATGGAATTTAGATTTAAAGCATCACTCCAGGCCTGAAAAAGAAACCAAACTTTGCAGTGGTTGTTTAACCCCTTCACGACCGCGGGCAGTAAAATTACGTCCTATTTTAACGTGACTTAACGACCAGGGACGTAATTTTACTGCTTAAACTTCATTTGATTGCCGTGGCCATAGCAATAGCTTTCAAATGATGTCCCCTGCTGTTTCTTACAGCAGGGGACCTTTGCTTGACCCCAGGGGGGGGGCGGCATCGCCACCCCCTATCAATGATCGATGTGATTGGCTGTTCAAATCTGAACCGCCAACCACATCGCTCGCACTAATTTCGGCAAAAATAATGCCCGAATTAGTGCGATACTGTGAGATCCAGCTATGAGATGCCGCAACTGCTGCAGCATATCATAGGTGGACCTCAAACATGTCGCCCCCAGCCCCTGCAGCACTGATTGGAGCTATCGTGCTATGACGCGCAATCGCTCCAATCAGTGTGCAGTGGGGCGGTCTGATCTGCCGGTGGCCGCCCTCCCCAGGCCTGTGCTGGCCTGCGAGCCCTCCCCCAACATGTCTGCAGCGTGCAGTGGCTGGTACTTGTGGTACCACGCCACCGCTGCTGCTGCCGCCGCCGTAGCTGAGGTCACCGCTCCTGCTGCACGTGAGTACTGTGCTCACCTTGCAGCCCGTGCGCGCTCCCGTGGTGCCCCTGCGCGCTCCCGTGTTAGCTCCTGCCCCCTGCGATCTGCCCCCCCGACATCCCGATCTGCTCCCCCCCCCGACATCCCGATCTGCTCCCCCCGCGACATCCCGATCTGCTCCCCCCGCGATCTGACTGCCTCCCCCATTATCTCTATTCTGCTTCTGCAGCTCCCTCTCCCCCCTCCCCCTCTGCTCTCCCCCCCCTCTGCTCTCACCACCCCCCTCTCCCCCTCTGCTCTCCCCCCCTCTGCTCTCCCCCGACGTCCTCCTACCTGTCTTCACCGGCCCGATCACATCTGCCTCCATCGCTGGGTCCTTCCTGGGCATTCTGCTGATCTGCCTGCTGCTCCTGTAAAGCTGTCCATCTCTCTGCCATCTGTTCCTCCTGCAGCTCTTCTGGTCAGTGATCCTCTGGGTACTGTGAGTATAACTTTTTTTTTTTTTTCTGTATCCCCTGTCCATTTTTACATCTCATCCTTCCGTGCGTCCCGCTGAGCGCTGATCAGGGATGCAGATAACGTATCTGCATCCCTGCTCAATTTTTGGTGGGACTTTTTTTTTCCGTATCCCCGACGCTTTTTGTATCGCATCCGTCCGTGCGTCCCGCCAAGCGCTGATCAGGGATGCAGATAACGTATCTGCATCCCTGCTCAATTTTTGGCGTGACTTTTTTCCGTATCCGCAACACTTTTTGTATCCCATCCATCCGTGCCTCCCGCCGAGCGCTAATCAGGGATGCACTTAACGGATCTGCATCCATGGTCAATTTTTGGCGTGACTTTTTTTTTTTACGTATCCCCGACGCTTTTTGTATCGCATCCGACCGTGCGTCCTGCAGCGGCCGATCAGTGCACTGCGTCTGTGCGTTTGAAAAGTCAAATGGCGCTCCTTCTCTTCTGAGCCCCGCCATTTGCCCAAACAATTACTTTCCACCACATATGAGGTATCTACGTACTCAGGAAAAATTGCACAATGCGTTTTATGGTGCATTTTTTCCTGATAGCCTTGTGAAAAAAAAGCTACCTAGTTGAAGCAACCGTTTTGTGGTAAAAAAAAAATTTTTTCTTTTCACAGCTCAACGTTATAAACTTCTGTGAAGCCCCCAGGTGTTCAAAGTGCTCACCAAACATCTAGAAAAATTATTTGAGGGCTCTAGTTTCCAAAATGGGGTCACTTGTGGGGGAGCTCCATTGTTTAGGCACCTCAGGGGGTCTTCAAACCCGACATGGCGTCCGCTAATGAGTGCAGCTAATTTTGCGTTCAAAAATTCAAATGGCGCTCCTTCCCTTTCGACCTCTGCCGTGCGCCCAAACAATTGATTTTTACCTCATATGGGGTATCAGCGTACTCAGGAGAACATGCACAATAAATTGTAGAGTGCACTTTCTCTTTTCTCCCTTGTGAAAATGAAAATTTTATGGCTAAAGTAACATTTTTGTGTTAAAAAGTAAAATTTTCATTTTTTCCTTCCACATTGCTTTGGTTCCTGTGAAGCACCTAAAGGGTTAATAAACTTATTGGATGTGGTTTTGAGCAGTGTGAGGGGTGCAGTTTTTAGAATGGGGTCACTTTTGGGTATTTTCTGTCACCTAGGTCTCTCAAAGTCACTTCAAATGTGATGTGGTCCCTAAAAAAAATTATTTTGTAAATTTTGTTGGAAAAATGAGAAATTGCTGATGACCTTTGACGCGTTCTAACTTCCTAACGAAAAAAAAATTTGTTTCGAAAATTGCGCTGATGTAAAGTAGACAAGTGGGAAATGTTATTTAGTAACTATTTTGTGTGACATATCTCTCAGATTTATGGGCATAAATTTTCAAAGTTTGAAAATTGCGAAATTTTCAAAATTTTCGCAAAATTTCCTAAATTTTCACAAATAAACGCAAAAAATATCGGCCTAAATTTACCACTGACATGAAGTACAATATGTCACGAAAAAAAAATCTCAGAATCGCCAGGATCCGTTGAAGCGTTCCAGAGTTATAACCTGTCAAAGTGACACTGGTCAGAATTGCAAAAAATGGCCCGGTCATTAGGGTGTTTTAGTGGCCGGGGGTGAAGGGGTTAATATTTGTAGTAATGTTATTTTGTGATACTATAGACTTGGTAGTTTGAAAAGTATTTTTAATCTTTATACACTTTTTGACTTAAATTAGCATGTACAAAACCCAGAAGATTTGATTTTTAGACCAAAGCAATGATTCATTTCACTATCATGTAGACGTCTTAAATACTGTACGTTTTTGTTTCTGCTTTCAGTGTTAGATGTTACAGGATCAGGTTCAGGCAACTCAGTTGTTGGCTATTCTTCATGAATATACAGCATGTTTTTTTTTTTGCTTTTATTTATTTTTTTAGTGGCATCACCTATGACAAGCCCTTACAACCAATCCAGGTGGCATCACTGCGTGCAGATCGTATAGCCAAAGAAAAGAAGGTGCGTTTTTTGTGTTATTTTTTTTCTAACTTGTTGCTATTTTCCTAGATGTATTTAATCCATTAAACATTTACCTTGTTTTAAAGGCTTTGGAACAGGTACGCGCTCAGCAGCAATCTGGCCCATTACAGCAGCCGCAGCAGAATGGACAAGTAACCCAACCAGCAGCTGCACAACCTGGACCCGTCCAAACACCAGCTCCAGCCGTGACTCAGACACAAGTCGTCATTCAGCAGCAACCTGTAGCCAAGGGTCCTAGCACAGGCACAACGTCTTTAACCACTCCAGCACTTCTTGTAAGGGATTTTACATTGATAATATGATTTATATGAACTGTGTTGCTACATCAGGAATTATTACAAGTACAAAATTGAGAAATGCTAGTTGAGTACCTGTCCCCATCCACATGTGTAAAAATCTTAAAAAAAAAAAAAATCAAGAAAAATGATAGGTCTGAGAAGTTTATGAAGAAAATGACAACTATGTGTTACCTTTTCGAGTTGTATTCCAACACAGTTTGTAATGAGTTTGTTTTTGTTTGACAGACTGGCACCATAAAGGCTGCTGTACCCGGGACCACCATTGCTACAGGTCAGGATAAATGCAATTGTTTTGGTTTCAATAAAAAAAAACACACACTTTGGTAACGTGTACACTTTACTGCACTTCATAGTGAGACTAAACTCCCGCCATACAAAAGTGGCAAAAACACATTGTTCCATGCTATGCCGATGGATTTAACCATTTCTTATTTGTTAAAATGGGTCCTGCTGGGCAGAGATCCTATGCTGGCTAGCTCATGTGATCAGACGATTAGTCAGGCTAAGACGTTCATCCTTAATAGAGGTAACTAACTGGTTAATGACCTAGGATGTGCATTTTTGCCCTAAGTCGTTAAGCAAATCATGATGCTAGCTCAAGAGATGTTGCATAGCTGGCATCTGCCCTGTAGCCCACCTCCATCACTGTAGCTTAACCACTTAAATTCCACTGACACACTTAAATTCATTCAGAGTTATTCTGAGTCAGAAATGCTCTAAAATGTAGACTACTGCATATATGCTACAGAATATGGCTAGAGTTAATGATTTTCTGTTATATACAGGAACTGTTACTGCAAATGTGCTTGTGAACACAGTGTCGGGTGTTACAGGGGTCTCTCCTGCTACCTTTCAGCCCATTAACAAACGATTGGTATCACCAGTGGTAACTGGTACAGTCTCGGTAAGTAGTTTTCTTTTCAGTTTATAACAATTATCAAAAAAAAAAAAAATGTTATTGTCTTTTGTTGCTGTCTTATGCCTGATTATTCTCAGTCTATTGATAATTACCATGAGAATAGAAGTATTGAAGCTGTAAATTCCATTATGTCATGAAATGTGTGACCAGTAGAGTCCCAACTGTGGATCATGAAAATGAATAAGCTGATACACTTCATTTAGTGTTTATAGATCCATTCTGGTCTCACCAGACAGAGCTGCTCTTGACCATACCCCTTGTCTGATATTTCAGCTCAAGTACACTGTTTTACAAGTTTTATTGGGTTTACTTAAAATTACAAAATGAAAGTTGGTTTTAAAAAATATTAAAACCCACAATGCTCCACAGTCTTAAAGTGTAACATTGTTGCGTTCGACTCGCAGCCTCTTTGCCAATCAGCTTTAAAGGTGCTGCAGCGCTTGTATGAGTGCTGCGGTGCCGTCAGTGTTTATATTGCTCCATATTCCCACAGCTTGTCAATTTAGTAGCTCTGGTTTACGGTATTGCACATTGTTGCATTCAGTTCATTCAGACAATACAGCAATACTTTGAACAGTCCATACTAAGCATAGAATGTGCATATTTACAGAACAGTGTAAAAATTGAAGTGGCTACACCATGGTCACCTCCACTTGTGCAGTGGCGGGACTGCCAAGCATGGGACCTTCACCAATATGATTCTTTAAGTGGCTCCCTATTAGCCAGACAACACATTTTAATATTTACAGGTAAATTCTGTGTTTAGTTTATCACACAACTTGGTTTTTCTTTTTAGACAACAGGAGGTGCAACGGGGCAAGTGGTTCAACAGAGAACTGCAACTACTCCAACAGAGATGGTGACAATAGCAACCACTACAGGTGTGCGAGCGGTGACTGCAGGGACCGTTGTCTCAACTAATCTTGCCCCAGTTCAATCACAGGCCAGAGCCATTGTCACTCAAGTGACAACAGGTAATTTTTATTGTGTATCATGTGAATGTAAACACATTCTTGTTTTGTTTTTTTATTTTTTTTGTTTTTAATAAACCTGAATGCTTTATTATCCTTCTCATTTTGCCCATCAGCAACTACTACTGGGGTACAGTTGGCGGGCAAAACAATCACCCCTGCCCAATTCCAGCTCCTCCGACAACAACAGGTGTCTCAGTTACAGGCCCAGGCATCCCCAGGACAAATAAAGGCCGTCGCAAAGATCTCTCAGGTGAACTGTGCGGAAACTTATGTGGATGTTTATAATGGAAAAATCAATTCATGTATCCTTCTGGAAGGACATGCAAGAACTTACAGTCCAGCCCTTTATTGCCATATCACAGGGACCCCTGTTCTGATTTGGCATAAATGACATGAATTTCTAGAAAGACATCTTAACCTAAATCCGTAAAAGAAAAGGTGCAGATGAAAATATTGTGTGAATAAATATCATGAACTGGGATAGTTTGCCATTTGCCAAAATTACCATTGCTTTTTAGCACAAGGCAATTTCATTCATGCTCCATTTTTCCTTTTGGCATCAGCGTTTCTATTTTTTTTTTTTTTTTTAATTTGCCAGGCTGATATTATTATTATTTATTATTATAGCGCCATTTATTCGCCAATATCACGACTATAATGTCCTTTTACTATGGCTACTATCTTGAAGTCCAGAAATTGTCTGCTTATAAGCACTACTTTATATATCTCCAGGAATTGTCTACTTCAATGAGCACTACTTTATCTTTAGGAAGTATATATACAGATATTTGTATTTTTATTATATTTTGTTGTTTTGGACTTCTAGGTTCTATGCTTGCTTGAAACTAATCATCACATGAGTTATTGGCACCACACCTTTCATTAGCCAGGTCTCTTTTCTGGGATTGAAATATGTTGTCCAATGCTTACAGTAAATACTGATGGCCTATCCTCAGGATAGGTCATCAACATCCTGTTCAGTGGGGACACAAAACCTGTTTACAGCTTTAGCAATCAGTATAAGGAGCCATTCACAGGTGCTGTATCTCAGCGTCTCTTGAAGCTAATAGGAGCTGAGTTAGGCTGGTTTCACATCAGCGTTTTTCTTTGTCGCTCCATTGGGAGACCTAGACAATTGGAGACCCAGACAATTGGGTGTATAGCTTCTGCCTCCGGAGGCCACACAAAGTATTACACTTTAAAAAGTGTAACCCCTCCCCTCTGCCTATACACTCTCCCGTGCATCACGGGCTCCTCAGTTTTATGCTTTGTGTAGAAGGAGGCACACATTCACTCATGCATCTCCATTTTAGTCAGCAGCAGCTGCTGATTTTATCGGTTGGAAGAAAAGAGGGCCCCCACAGGGCCCCCGGCATGCTCCCTTCTCACTCCACTAAGTCGGCGGTGCTGTTAAGGTTGAGGTACCCATTGCGGGTACAGAGGCTGGAGCCACATGCCGTTTTCCTTCACCATCCCTTAGAGGCTCTGGATGAAGTGGGATCCTAACCGGTCATCCATTCACTGGGACCGGGCTCCCTCCGCAGCCCCTGTGGGAATCTGACGGACAGGAGTCTATTGTATCCTCAGGGACAAGGCCCTGCATCAAAAGGTACTCTGTGTCCCCATGGGGACGGTGCATGGAGCGCTTGTTTCTCAGACGCTGCAGCAGCTGCTGGTTTGTGAAGACCGGGACTTCCGCGCCGACCGCGCCTGTTTGTCGGCCGCGGTATTAAATCTAGTCCCCGGCTTCATCGCGGCCTAGTACCATAACTCCCGCCCCCGGGCCTGCCAGTCAGGGGTAAGGGCGGGACGGTCGACCTGATGTCGGTAGTGAGGGCTGGAGCATACTTTAGGTGTCCCCCCCCTCACTGATCACTGTAGGGCCCCAGATTCCCGCACTTTAATAGTCGCCGCCCACGGCTCCCTCCTCCCCTGAGAGCTCCGGCAGCCATTTTTATACAACATTCTGCCGGTGGAGGATTTCAGGAACGAGCTCTGGGAGACCTAAGGCAGGGAATCTGGTGGACACACTCCGCTTTGGGCGGTCGGTAAGCCACACCGGTCACCCGGTGCTGGTCCCCCTAGGGTGCCGGAGTATATATATATATATATATATATATTTGTATATATTTTCTCTGTCGGCCGGGTTGTTTGCCTTTGGCTATATACCCTCAGTGATCACTCTCCTAGGAGACAACAGCATGTCGTCCACAAAGAGCAAGGGCGCTAAGGCAAAAGGTTTTTTTGCAACCTGTACCTCTTGTAGGGCTATGTTACCTGCGGGTTCCACCTACCCTCACTGTGAGCAATGCTCGACCCCTGTTGCACTTGCCCAGCCGGAGCCTCGGTCACTAGTGGGCCCCTCGGCTCAGGCAGACCCTCCTGCTTCCCCTGTCCAGGCGGCAGGGACAGAGTTGGCAGTTTTTGCTGAGAAACTCTCTGAGTCACTTTCACAATCCATGGCTCAGTCTATGGACAAATGGTCTGCCAAGATACTAGAAGCCTTGCAGTCCAGACCGGTCCTTACACAGGCCCCAGGCACTGTTGGATCGTCACCTCCAGGCCCCTCTCGGTCTGCGCCGCAGCGTGCTCCCGGGGTGGCCCCTAGGTCTCATGTGGAGGACTCCTGCACGGACCACAGTCCCAGACCGGCTAAGCGGGCTCGCTGGGAATCTTCCCCGACTTCCTCACACTGCTCGGGGTCTCAGCTTGAGGACTCTGGAGGATGAGGCGGACGTCGCAGCTCAGGTCTCTGACCCTGACGTTGCTCTCAATCTTGATACACCTGAAGGGGACGCCATAGTAAATGACCTTATATCGTCCATCAACCAGGTGCTAGATCTCTCTCCCCCAGCTCCACCTATAGAGGAGTCTGCTTCGCAGCAGGAGAAACACCAGTTTAGGTTTCCCAAACGTACACGGAGTGCGTTTTTCGATCACTCCAGCTTCAGAGATGCTGTCCAGAAGCACAGAGCTTTTCCGGACAAGCGCTTTACTAAGCGCCTTAATGACACACGTTACCCCTTCCCCTCTGACGTAGTTAAGGGTTGGGCTCAGTGTCCCAAGGTGGATCCTCCAGTCTCTAGACTGGCAGCTATATCTGTAGTATCAGTTGCAGATGGCTCATCACTCAAGGATGCCACTGACAGGCAGATAGAGCTCCTGGTGAAATCCATCTATGAAGCCACAGGTGCGTCTTTTGCCCCGGCCTTTGCAGCCGTGTGGGCACTCCAAGCTATCTCAGCTTGTTTGTCTGAGATTAATGCGGTGACACGTACCTCTGCTCCGCAAGTTGCGTCTTTGACTTCCCAGGCGTCGGCTTTTTCGTCCTACGCCATGAACGCCGTCCTGGACTCTGCTAGCCGTACAGCGGTAGCATCCGCTAATTCGGTGGCAGTCCGCAGAGCCATGTGGCTACGCGAATGGAAGGCAGACTCTGCTTCCAAGAAATTCTTAACCGGTTTGCCGTTTGCTGGCGACCGTTTGTTTGGCGAACGATTGGATGAAATTATTAAGGAATCCAAGGGAAAGGACTCGTCCTTACCCCAGGCCAAACCGAAGAAACCTCAGCAACGGAAAATACAACAGAGGTTTCGGTCCTTTCGGCCCTCAGCCAAGTCCCAATCCTCCTCGTCCAACAGGCCAGAGAAGGTCCAGAGGAACTCTTTTGCGTGGCGGTCTAAGGCACGCCCCCAAAAAACCGCCGGAGGCACTGCCTCCAAGGCGGCCTCCTCATGACTCTCAGCATCCCCTAGCCGCATCCTCGGTCGGTGGCAGGCTCTCCCGATTTTGCGACGCCTGGTGGCCACATGTCCAAGACCGATGGGTGAGAGACATTCTGTCTCACGGTTACAGGATAGAGTTCAGCTCTCGTCCCCCGACTCGTTTCTTCAGAACATCTCCGCCCCCTGAGCGAGCCGAGGCACTTTTTCAGGCGGTGAACACTCTGAAGACAGAAGGAGTTGTGATCCCTGTTCCTCTCCAGGAACATGGTCGTGGTTTTTACTCCAACTTGTTTGTGGTGCCAAAGAAGGACGGCTCATTCCGTCCCGTTCTGGACCTCAAACTGCTCAACAGACATGTGAGCACCAGACGGTTTCGGATGGAATATCTCCGCTCTGTCATCGCTTCGATGTCACAAGGAGACTTCCTAGCATCGATCGACATCAAGGATGCGTAGCTCCATGTGCCGATCGCACCCGAACATCAACGCTTTTTGCGTTTCGCCATCGGGGACGAACACCTTCAGTTCGTGGCATTGCCTTTCGGCCTGGCGACAGCCCCACGGGTGTTCACCAAGGTCAGGGCATCTGTTGTGGCGGTCCTACACTCTCAGGGCCACTCGGTGATTCCCTACTTAGACGATCTTCTGGTCAGGGCACCCTCTCAGATGGCGTGTCAAAACAGCCTTTCTGTCGCTCTGGCGACTCTCCAGAAGTTCGGATGGATCATCAACTTCCCAAAATCCAAGTTGACACCGACCCAATCACTAACGTACCTTGGGATGGAGTTTCATACTCAGTCAGCAGTAGTCATGCTACCGCTGGACAAGCAGCTTTCGCTGCAGGCAGGGGTGCAATCTCTTCTTCGGGGTCAGTCGCACCCCTTGAGGCGCCTCATGCACTTCCTGGGGAAGATGGTGGCAGCGATGGAGGCAGTGCCCTTCGCGCAATTCCATCTGCGGCCACTCCAGTGGGACATCCTCCGCAAATGGGACAGGAGGTCGACTTCACTCGACAGGAACGTCTCTCTTTCCCTTGCAACCAAGACGTAACTTCAGTGGTGGCTCCATCCCAACTCTCTATCGCAGGGAAAATCCTTTCTACCCCCCACCTGGGCTGTGGTCACCACGGACGCGAGCCTGTCAGGGTGGGGGGCGGTTTTTCTCAACCACAGGGCTCAGGGAACCTGGACTCCGATAGTCATCCCTTCAGATCAATATTCTGGAGATAAGGGCAGTGTATCTAGCCCTATTGGCCTTTCATCGGTGGCTGGAGGGCAGGCAGATCCGGATCCAGTCGGACAACGCCACTGCCGTCGCATACATCAACCACCAAGGCGGCACTCGCAGTCGTCAAGCCTTCCAGGAAGTCCAACGAATTCTGCAGTGGGTGGAAGCCACAGCTTCCACCATTTCCGCAGTTCACATCCCGGGCGTAGAAAACTGGGAAGCAGATTTTCTCAGCCGACAGGGCATGGACGCGGGGTAATGGTCTCTTCACCCAGACATATTTCGAGAGATCTGTCGCCGCTGGGGAACGCCGGACGTCGATCTCATGGCGTCACGGCACAACAACAAAGTCCCGGCATTCATGGATGGCCCGGTCTCAAGATCACAGAGCTCTGGCGGCGGACGCATTAGTTCAGGATTGGTCGCAGTTTCGACTGCCCTATGTATTTCCTCCTCTGGCAATGCTGCCCAGAGTGATGCGCAAGATCAGGTCCGACTGTCGTCGCGCCATTCTCGTCGCCCCAGATTGGCCAAGGCGGTCGTGGTACCCGGATCTGTGGCATCTCACGGTGGGTCAACCGTGGGCGCTCCCAGACCGCCCAGACTTACTGTCTCAAGGGCCGTTTCTTTGTCGCTGCATTGGGAGACCCAGACAATTGGGTGTATAGCTACTGCCTCCGGAGGCCACACAAAGTATTACACTTTAAAAAGTGTAACCCCTCCCCTCTGCCTATACACCCCCCGTGCATCACGGGCCCATCAGTTTTTAGCTTTGTGTTGAAGGAGGCACACATGCACACAATGCTCCACATTTTAGTCAGCAGCAGCTGCTGACTATTTCGGATGGAAGAAAAGAGGGCCCTTTACAGGGCCCCCGGCATGCTCCCTTCTCACCCCACTGAGTCGGCGGTGTTGTTAAGGTTGAGGTACCCATTGCGGGTACAGAGGCTGGAGCCCACATGCCGCTTTCCTTCCCCATCCCTTAGGGGCTCTGGGTGAAGTGGGATCCTAACCGGTCATCCAGGCACTGGGACCGGGCTCCCTCCGCAGCCCCTGGTGGTATCTGCCGGACAGGAGACTGAGTATCGTCAGGGACAAGGCCCTGCAACTACAGGTACTCTGTGTCCCCTTTGGGACGGTGCATGAGGCACCTGGGCCTCAGACGCTGCAGCGCCTGCAGTGTTGGTTTTTTGTCCGGGACTACCGCGCCGACCATGCCTGCTTGCCGGCCGCGGTTTCTACTTTAGTCCCCGGCTTTTGCGGCCTAGTACATTAAACGCCCGCCCACAGCCCTGCCAGTCAGGGGCAAGGGCGGGACGGTCGGGCTGACGCCGACAGTGAGGGCTGGAGCACACATAGCTGTCCTCCTCCCCCCTCACTAATCCCTATGGGGCACCAGATTCCCGCACTTTTGTAAGTCCGCCCACGGCTCCCTCCTCCCCTGTGAACGCCGACAGCCATGTTTTAACACATCCTGCCGGTGGAGGACGTCTGGCTGCAGCTTGGGAGACCCGAGGCAGGGAATCTGGTGGCCACACACCGCTGGAGCGGTTGGTAAGCCACACCGGTTACCGGTGCTGGTCCCCCTAGGGTGCTGAACTGTATATAGATACATTATATTTGTATACTTTTCCGGTTCAGCTGTATTGTTAACTTGTGGCTATATACCCTCAGTGATCACGCTCCTGGGAGACAACAGCATGTCGTTCACAAGGAGCAAGGGGGCCAAGGCACAGGGTTATTTTGCTACCTGTACCTCTTGTGCGGCTATGTTACCTGCAGGTTCCACCTACCCTCACTGTGAGCAATGCTCGGCCCCTGTGGCACTCGCTCAGCCGGAGCCTGAGGCACTAGGGGGTCCCTCGGCCCAGGTAGAACCACCGGCCCCCCCTGTCCAGATGGCAGGGACAGAGTTTGCTGTTTTAGCTGACAAACTCTCTGAGTCGCTTTCTCATTCCATGACTCAGTCTATGGATAAATGGTCTGCTAAGTTTCTATAGGTTTTGCAGTCCAGACCGGCCCTTACACAGGCCCCGGACGCTGCGGGATCACCCCCAGGCCCCTCTCGGTCTACGACTAAGCGTGTTCCTGGTGTGGCCTCTAGTTATTACGTGCAGGACTCCGGCACGGACCGCAGTCCCAGACCAGCTAAGCGGGCTCGCTTAGAATCTTCCCCGACTTCTTCACGCAGTTCGGGGTCTCAGCTTGAGGATTCTCTAGAGGAGGAGGCGGAGGTCGCAGCTCAGGACTCTGACCCTGACGTTGCTCTCAATCTGGATACACCTGAAGGGGACGCCATAGTAAATGATCTTATAGCGTCCATCAACCAGGTGCTAGATCTGTCTCCCCCAACTCCGCCTACAGAGGATTCGGCTTCACAACAGGAGAAACACCAGTTTAGGTTTCCTAAACGTACACGGAGTGCTTTCTTCGATCACTCTAACTTTAGAGATGCTGTCCAGAAGCACAGGGCTTTCCCGGACAAGCGCTTTACTAAACGCCTTAATGACACACGTTACCCCTTCCCCGCTGACGTGGTTAAGGGTTGGGCTCAGTGTCCCAAGGTGGATCCTCCAGTCTCTAGACTGGCGGCTAGATCCGTAGTAGCAGTGGCTGACGGTGCATCGCTCAAGGATGCCACGGACAGGCAGATAGAGCTCCTACTGAAATCCATCTATGAAGCCATAGGCGCATCTTTTGCCCCAGCCTTTGCAGCAGTGTGGGCACTCCAGGCTATCTCAGCTTGTCTGTCTGAGATTAATGCGGTCACCCGTACCGCTGTGCCACAAGTAACATCTTTGACTTCTCAGGCGTCAGTATTTGCATCCTACGCCATGAATGCTGTCCTGGACTCGGCTAGCCGTACAGGGGTAGCATCCGCCAATTCTGTGGCAGTCCGCAGGGCCATGTGGCTACGCGAATGGAAGGCAGACTCTGCTTCCAAAAAGTTCTTGACCGGTTTGCCTTTTTCTGGCGACCGACTGTTTGGCGAGCGATTGGATGAAATTATTAAGCAATCCAAGGGAAAGGACTCGTCCTTACCCCAAACCAAACCGACCTCAGCAACGGAAAGTTCAAGCGAGGTTTCGGTCCTTTCGGCCCTCAGCCAGATCCCAACCCTCCTCGTCCAACAGACCACAGAAGAGCCAGAGGAACTGTTCTGCATGGCGGTCTAAGTCACGTCCTCCAAAGACCGCTGGAGGCACCGTCTCCAAGGCGGCCTCATGACTTTCGGCCGCCCCAAACCGCATCCTCGGTCGGTGGCAGGCTCTCCCGCTTTTGCGACGCCTGGTGGCCACATGTCCAAGACCGATGGGTGAGGGACATTCTGTCTCACGGTTACAGGATAGAGTTCAGCTCTCGTCCTCCGACTCATTTTTTCAGAACATCTCCGCCCCCCCGAGCGGACCGTTGCACTTTTTCAGGCGGTGGACACTCTGAAAACAGAAGGAGTGGTGATCCCCGTTCCCCTTCAGGAACGCGGTCGCGGTTTTTACTCCAATCTGTTCGTGGTGCCAAAAAAGGACGGCTCATTCCGTCCCGTTTTGGACCTAAAATTGCTCAACAGACATGTGACAACCAGGAGGTTTCGCATGGAATCCCTCCGATCTGTCATCGCTTCGATGTCCCAAGGAGACTTCCTAGCATCAATCGACATCAAAGATGCCTATCTCCATGTGCCGATCGCTCAAGAGCATCAACGCTTCCTGCGTTTCGCCATCGGGGACGAACACCTTCAGTTTGTGGCACTGCCTTTCGGCCTGGCGACAGCCCCATGGGTCTTCACCAAGGTCATGGCATCCGTCGTAGCGATCCTTCACTCTCAGGGCCACTCGGTGATCCCTTACCTAGACGATCTCCTAGTCAAGGCACCCTCACGGGTGGCTTGTCAACACAGTCTGACCGTTGCTCTGGAGACTCTCCAGAGGTTCGGGTGGATCATCAATTTTCCAAAGTCAAAATTGTCTCCGACCCAGTCACTGACGTACCTCGGAATGGAGTTTCATACTCTCTCAGCGATGGTCAAGCTGCCGCTGGACAAACAGCGGTCGCTGCAGACAGGGGTGCAATCCCTTCTTCAGGCACAGTCGCACCCCTTGAGGCGCCTCATGCACTTCCTGGGGAAGATGGTGGCAGCAATGGAGGCAGTTCCATTTGCGCAATTTCATCTGCGTCCACTCCAATGGGACATTCTCCGCAAATGGGACAAGAGGCCGACGTCCTTAGACAGGAACGTCTCTCTGTCTCTGGAAGCCAAGACCTCTCTTCAGTGGTGGCTTCTCCCCACTTCTCTGTCGAAAGGAAAATCCTTTCTGCCCCCATCCTGGGCTGTGGTCACGACGGACACGAGCCTGTCAGGATGGGGAGCGGTTTTTCTCCACCACAAGGCTCAGGGAACCTGGACTCCGACAGAGTCTTCCCTTCAGATCAATGTTCTGGAGATAAGGGCAGTGTATCTAGCCCTCAAGGCGTTCCATCGGTGGCTCGAGGGCAGGCAGATCCGCATACAGTCGGACAACGCCACGGCGGTTGCGTACATCAACCACCAGGGCGGCACTCGCAGTCGTCAAGCCTTCCAAGAAGTCCGGCGGATTCTGCTGTGGGCGGAGGCCACAGCCTCCACCATCTCCGCGGTTCACATTCCGGGTGTAGAAAACTGGGAAGCAGACTTCCTCAGTCGCCAGGGCATGGACGCGGGGGAATGGTCTCTCCACCCGGACGTGTTTCAAGAGATCTGTTGCCGCTGGGGAACGCCGGACGTCGATCTCATGGCGTCTCGGCACAACAACAAGGTCCCGGCATTCATGGCACGGTCTCAGGACCACAGAGCTCTGGCGGCGGACGCCTTAGTTCAGGATTGGTCGCAGTTTCAACTGCCTTATGTATTCCCTCCTCTGGCAATGCTGCCCAGAGTGTTGCGCAAGATCAGGTCCGACTGCCGCCGCGTCATCCTCGTCGCTCCAGATTGGCCGAGGCGGTCGTGGTACCCGGATCTGTGGCATCTCACGGTGGGGCAACCGTGGGCGCTCCCAGACCGACCAGACTTGCTATCTCAAGGGCCATTTTTCCATCTGAATTCTGCGGCCCTCAACCTGACTGTGTGGCCATTGAGTCCTGGCTCTTGGCGTCCTCAGGGTTGTCTCAAGATGTCATTGCCACTATGAGACAGGCCAGGAAGCCAACGTCAGCCAAGATCTATCACAGAACTTGGAGGATCTTCTTCGCCTGGTGCTCTGAGAGGGGGTTTATCCCCTGGCCGTTTGCCTTACCCAGGTTTCTTTCCTTCCTTCAATCGGGATTGGACAAGGGTTTGTCTCTCGGCTCTCTCAAAGGTCAAGTCTCGGCGCTTTCCGTGTTTTTTCAAAAGCGTCTAGCCAGGCTTCCGCAGGTCCGCACGTTCCTGCAGGGAGTTTGCCACATAGTCCCACCTTACAAGCGTCCACTGGAACCCTGGGATCTCAACATGGTTCTACGGGCTCTTCAAAAACCACCTTTTGAGCTGCTGCGGGATGTCTCTCTATCACGTCTTTCGCAGAAGGTGGCATTTCTAGTGGCGGTTACTTCACTCCGTAGAGTGTCAGAGCTTGCAGCGCTGTCATGCAAAGGCCCTTTCCTGGTATTTCACCAGGATAAGGTGGTTCTGCGTCCGGTCCCGGACTTTCTCCCTAAGGTGGTGTCCACTTTTCATCTCAATCAGGATATCTCCTTACCTTCATTTTGCCCTCATCCAGTTCACCAATGTGAAAAGGATTTGCATTTGTTAGATCTAGTGAGAGCACTCCGGATCTACGTGTCTCGCACGGCGCCCCTGCGCCGCTCTGATGCGCTCTTTGTCCTTGTCGCTGGCCAGCGTAAGGGGTCGCAGGCTTCCAAGTCTACCTTGGCTCGGTGGATCAAGGAACCGATTTTTGAAGCCTATCTTTCTTCTGGGCTTCCGATTCCTTCAGGGCTGAAAGCCCATTCTACCAGAGCCGTAGGTGCGTCCTGGGCATTGCGGCACCAGGCTACGGCTCAGCAGGTGTGTCAGGCGGCTACCTGGTCGAGTCTGCACACCTTCACGAAACACTATCAGGTGCATGCCTATGCTTCGGCAGATGCCAGCCTAGGTAGGCGAGTCCTTCAGGCGGCGGTTGCCCACCTGTAAGAGGGGGCCGTTTTACGGCTCTTTTTATCGAGGTATTATTTTACCCACCCAGGGACTGCTTTTGGACGTCCCAATTGTCTGGGTCTCCCAATGGAGCGACAAAGAAGAAGGGAATTTTGTTTACTTACCGTAAATTCCTTTTTTTCTAGCTCCTATTGGGAGACCCAGCACCCGCCCCTGTTCCCTTCGGGCTGTTTGTTCTTTTGTGTACACATGTTGTTCATGTTGAATTGTTCTTTTGGTTCATGGTTTCAGTTCTCCGAACATCCTTCGGATTGAATTTACCTTAGACCAATTTATAAGTTTTCCTCCTTCCTGCTTTGGCACCAAAACTGATGGGCCCGTGATGCACGGGGGGTGTATAGGCAGAGGGGAGGGGTTACACTTTTTAAAGTGTAATACTTTGTGTGGCCTCCGGAGGCAGTAGCTATACACCCAATTGTCTGGGTCTCCCAATAGGAGCTAGAAGAAAAGGAATTTACGGTAAGTAAACAAAATTCCCTTCTTTTCCATCTGAATTCTGTGGCCCTCAACCTGACTGTGTGGCCATTGAGTCCTGGCTCCTAGCGTCCTCAGGGTTATCTCAAGATGTCTCCCTAAGGTGGTATCCCCTTTTTCATCTCAATCAGGATATCTCCTTACCTTCATTTTGCCCTCATCCAGTTCACCAATGTGAAAAGGATTTGCACTCGTTAGATCTGGTGAGAGCTCTCCGGCTCTACGTGTCTCGCACGGCGCCCCTGCGCCGTTCAGATGCGCTCTTTGTCCTTGTCGCTGGCCAGCGTAAGGGTTCGCAGACTTCCAAGTCAACCTTGGCTCGGTGGATCAAGGAACCGATTCTTGAAGCCTACCGTTCTTCTGGGCTTCCGCTTCCTTTGGGGCTGAAAGCCCATTCTACCAGAGCCGTGGGTGCGTCCTGGGCATTGCGGCACCGGGCTACGGCTCAGCAGGTGTGTCAGGCAGCTACCTGGTCTAGTCTGCACACTTTCGCGAAACACTATCAGGTGCATACCTATGCTTCGGCAGACGCCAGTCTAGGTAGGCGAGTCCTTCAGGCTGCGGTTGCCCACCTGTAAGAGGGGGTCGTTTTTTATCGAGGTATTCTTTTACCCACCCAGGGACTGCTTTTGGACGTCCCAATTGTCTGGGTCTCCCAATGGAGCGACAAAGAAGAAGGGAATTTTGTTTACTTACCGTAAATTCCTTTTCTTCTAGCTCCTATTGGGAGACCCAGCACCCGCCCCTGTTCCCTTCGGGCTGGTTGTTCTTTTGTGTACACATGTTGTTCATGTTGAATTGTTCTTTTGGTTCAGGGTCTTCAGTTCTCCGAACATCCTTCGGATTGAATTTACCTTAGACCAATTTATAAGTTTCCTCCTTCCTGCTTTTGCACCAAAACTGAGGAGCCCGTGATGCACGGGAGGGTGTATAGGCAGAGGGGAGGGGTTACACTTTTTAAAGTGTAATACTTTGTGTGGCCTCCGGAGGCAGAAGCTATACACCCAATTGTCTGGGTCTCCAATTGTCTGGGTCTCCCAATAGGAGCTAGAAGAAAAGGAATTTACGGTAAGTAAACAAAATTCCCTTCTTTTTGCTGGTCGGCAAAAAAACGCAAAACGCATCTTACAGGATCCGTTGTCTGCTCAATGCAATGTCAATGGACTTGCGGCAACATGCGTTTGCATGCGGTAGTGTCAGGATCTGGTGAGTTGCAGTTTTCACCTCCGTCCAAAAACTGCAACTTACTGGATCCTGTACATTAAAGGGGTTGTCCGACATTAGCTTAACAAAAATGTTTGAGTTTATCTGTGCTGTATTGTCATATAAATCACACCTACATTGTTATTTTTTGTTTTCTAACTTTTGTTCCTCTTGAATTATACCTTTATTCTCTGCAGCTTCTTGTTTACATTCAGCTCTAGCAAACTGACCACTTCCTGTGCAAAACCTCCCAGTCACAGCTGTCACCGCCCAGCCTCAGTGTCCAGCCCCACCCCAGTGTCCAGCCGCACCCTCTGCCCGCCCCCTGCACACATTCCCTGTCAGTATATTCTTCCCCAGCCCCTGACCTGGTATCACTACAGCATTGCAAATAACAGCCCCACATCGGACTCTGCACCGTACACGCACACACATGGCTCTGCACTGTACACGCACACACATGGCTCTGCACCGTACACGCACACACATGGCTCTGCACCGTACACGCACACACATGGCTCTGCACCGTACACGCACACACATGGCTCTGCACCGTACACGCACACACATGGCTCTGCACCGTACACGCACACACATGGCTCTGCACCGTACACGCACACACATGGCTCTGCACCGTACACGCACACACATGGCTCTGCACCGTACACGCACACACATGGCTCTGCACCGTAAACGCACACACATGACTCTGCACCGCACACGCACACACATGACTCTGCACCGCACACGCACACACATGGCTCTGCACCGTAAACGCACACACATGGCTCTGCACCGCACACACATGGCTCTGCACCGTACACACATGGCTCTGCACCGTACACGCACACACATGGCTCTGCACCGTAAACGCACACACATGGCTCTGCACCGTACACGCACACACATGGCTCTGCACCGTACACGCACACACATGGCTCTGCACAGTACACGCACACACATGACTCTGCACCGCACACGCACACACATGGCTCTGCACCGTACACGCACACACATGGCTCTGCACCGTAAACGCACACACATGGCTCTGCACCGTACACGCACACACATGGCTCTGCACCGCACACACATGGCTCTGCACCGCACACACATGGCTCTGCACCGTACACACATGGCTCTGCACCGTACACGCACACACATGGCTCTGCACCGTAAACGCACACACATGGCTCTGCACCGTACACGCACACACATGACTCTGCACCGCACACGCACACACATGGCTCTGCACCGTACACGCACACACATGGCTGTGCACCGTACACGCACACACATGGCTGTGCACCGTACACGCACACACATGGCTCTGCACCGTAAACGCACACACATAGCTCTGCACCGCACACACCTGGCTCTGCACCGCACACACATGGCTCTGCACCGCACACACATGGCTCTGCACCGTACACGCACACACATGGCTCTGCACAGTACACGCACACACATGGCTCTGCACCGTACACGCACACACATGGCTCTGCACCGTAAACGCACACACATGGCTCTGCACACGCACACATATGGCTCTGCCAGCCCCCCCATCCCCATCCCCATAGGGAACACATGTGGAGTACATACTCACCTGTCCTCGGTCCCCGCCGCTCCTGCACGTTCGTGCGCTGTCTGTGCTCTGTTCAGCACAGTAGTGACGTCACCGCTGTGCTGCAGATTGCACAGACAGCCGGAGGGACAGTGATGAGAAGCAGCGCTGCGCTGCTTCTCATCAGCACTTTCAAATGTACCGGCATCGGTGATCTGTGATGCCGGTACATTTGAATGTGCGATCCTGGGCAGGGGGCCCGGTGCTGGAGCTGACACCACGGCAGCTGCCGCCAGGCCCCGCCCCCAGGTCACGGACCCCCACAGCAGTGCAGGGGGAGGTTACTGGAGGTGCGGGGGAATGTGTGGGAGGGTGCAGGGAAGGGGGCGGTGACTCCTCGCACTGTAGACACCCAGCAGGGAGGTGACATGCTGCTCCACATTTGCATGTCAACATGGCCCTGCCCATGTAGACGTGCAAAGACCGGAAGCAGCAAAATCGCGGCAGGAGCGGTCACATGACCGCTCTGAGCCGGGGGAGAGGGGCTGACAGCAGGGCAGGTAAGTGGTCTCTATCTACTTACCTGCCCCAATGTAGCCCAATAGGGAAATAAAAAAAAAAAGTCAAAGAAGCCGGATAACCCCTTTAAGGCAGTAGCTGCAATGTATTTCAATGGGTGCCGGATCTGGTTTTAACAATTGCGTTGTATTCTGCAGGAAGGATCCTGTTTTCTGTACAGAACATGGCCTGAATATCACTCTCACACATTCTCACTCACTCTCACACACTCTCACACACTCTCTCACTCACACTCACTCACACTCACTCACTCTCGTCCAGAGCTGCATCCACACTGTCATGGCAGATTCAGCTCACTCCCGATCACGACTTTAATGCCCGCCCAGCCTCATTCAGCTCTTTCCTGACCACATAACTTATAAACTGCAAGTCACAGGATCCAGTAAATAACACTTGCGTTTGCATGCGTTCAACTCCAATTCAACAAGATCCAGTCACATGCAGTTTGCGTTTTTTTGCCTCAAGGCTAAAAAACGCTGATGTGAAACCAGCCTTAGGGCACAAACACATCAGCGGTTTTCGGCTCCTTTCACGTTGCGTTTTACCTTCCACTCACAGGTCCCGTCGGAGCATTCGTCCGAACTGCCCCTCCCCCAGTGGACTACGTTCGGGTGTCCGTCTGCAGAAACGTATATATGCAAAAAATGGACAAAACAGAGCACACGCTAACGCAGTGCGCGCCCTAATAGTGAATGGCCCTGTCGGGCGCATGCGTCCGGAACACGCTTTGCAGAGTGGGGGAGGGGCGGTTCGGACGGATGCTCCGACGGGACCTGTGAGCGGAAGGTAAAACGCAATGTGAAAGGAGCCTTCTGCCGGATCTGGCATAAGGGCAATACAGTACAATACAGTTCACAGACAGTGTGGCAAGCCCCGGTCACATGCTGTCACATGCTCCGGTCACATGACCGCATGTGCCCGGAGCTTGCCAGTGAACTTTAATGTACTGTACTGTCCTTGTGCCGGATCTGCGAGTGCGGCAGGAAAACGCTGATGTGAAACCAGCGTTATGTAGTATCAAGAACAGTCTTTACATAATGGATCTGTGCTATTTACATCCAGCTACTGCTGCAGCTAGTAACAGCAAAACAATGGGCGTGCTGACTGTCAAACCAACACCGATGTTATATTGGTGACCTGTTTTAAGGATTAGCCATCAATATCTTTAGTGGACAAACGCTTGAATTTTGACTGAAATTAATTGATACCATTGAGTTTGCTGCAATATAGATCAGGAAAAGCAAGTGGTTTTCATTCATATTTCCTCCAGTGAGTACAGCCGAATATTTTCACCCCACAATGACAAATGGATTGTTAATGTTCCACATCTTCTAGAGCATGTTTTCCAAAGATTATACTCCCTAAATGATCCCTATTCAAAATGTTTCTCCAGGAGCAGCTTCTCAAGCTTCAGAAGCAGAAGCTTCAGCTTCCACAGCATGTGACTCAGACTGGAACCCTGACTGGCACCACAGCACAGGTTCAACCCCAGCAAACACAACAGCTGGCCACTGTAACTGCATCACGTGCTGGAGCTGTTCTTACTGGGACTACGGTGACAAATCTACGCCTGGTAAGAGGAAAAATGAATGTGTTTAAATCATTACTAATGAGGTCATCTTTAAGGTTGTATTCTTTTTCTCCATCACTGTAATGGGGGATACAGGAGACCATGGGGCGTCTGCTGCTGCCATTAGGAGACTATGCAAAAACGTTAGCTCTTCGCCAGTAGTATACACCCACCAACTGGCCTAGAGATGATCAGTTTTAGCTTAGTGCCAGTAGGAGGCAAATATGCGGCTGCACTCAGCCAAGTCTCTACCTTAGGTTTGTAGTGTTGTGTGTGTAATTGGTCACCCTGCTTTCCCACCTAGAGACCGGGAGAACAGTGTAGGGCTGCTTCACTACTGTTGTCTCTCGTGTTTGTCTGGCAGGACCCTACTAAGCCCCCAACACATCAAGAATGTTTGGGGTTGCAGTCGGCCTTGTTTTTACCTTTTAATTTTGTTGTGTTTTAGTAATGATTTAGATTTTAATTTTCAGATTCAACTATTGTCTGGCATCAGAGTGCAGTTGTCACTCTGTCATCCTAGGTACCTACAGACCAAGAGCAGTGAGGTTGCGTCATCACTGTATCCTCTCTGGTCTCTCTGGCAGTACTCTAACCCCCTAACACATCAAGAGTGTTTGGGGCTCCCTGGCGGTTGGTCCTTTCCACCATTCCCCTGCCTGCTTGTTCTCCCACAGCCTGACGTACAGGGAGGGAAGACAAAACTGGTATGTCCCATCTAAAAGTTGAAATAAGATAGGGAATAGATGCTTCACTTTCATCTTTAATAGTACTTAAGTGGCTACAGAGGTTGTTTGTTTTTTTGTTTTTTTTTTGTTTTTTTTTTTTTTATTGTGTAGCTCTCTTCCCCTACACTTTTTCCCATTCTGTTATAGCCGTGTCCTCCATGCCATGCTAGTTGTCCCTTGTGGCTTTGTCACCTACTATAGTCCTTGGCTTGATCATGGTCTACAGTCAGGGAACACCTGCCATCCAGCCAATCAGTCACACCGACTCTCCTACGCTCTCCGCAACTAAACTATCCGATCATGTCTCTCTCGCTCTTGGCATGTGGGAACTCTGCACCTTTTTAAGATCACCACCACCTTTTTTTTCACCAATGCTGCCTCCTGCTTCTTGCCATTATCCTCTCCATACCAGGTTGTCAGTGCCTGCAGCCTCCATCTCCTACTTCCTGTAGTTTTCCTCCAGCTTCTCAGAGCCACAGTATCTTACACTGGCACTTCCTTTTCTTCCTCTTCTATGTCTGACCTCAAGGAGTCTCGCTCCCATTCTCTGGTCCTTCTCCTTCACTTGTCTGTGCTTCTTATCACAGGAAATTTCCCTCTGGTTAGACCTCGTTCCTCTGCCCAAACTGTAGCCCGTTCACTATGACATTTCCACAAGAGCCCCTCGCTGTCCGCAGTGAGAATGTTCCCCCTCCTCCTGAATGGACCGCTACTCTTTTCCAGTTAGTCGCCACCTAACCAAGGTTTCCTAAGCGCTTTTAGGTCATGAAAGGACTCTTTATTTAAGCCACCGCCAAGTGGGTCCTACTCACTTCTTAAGTTGTGTTGGACTCTCCGGTTCCTCTCCGACATGGCAGACCATACAAGAGATCCAAGCAGCGAGTTCACACTAGTTCGTCTTCCAGATCTCCTACTACTTTTGTGTCCTCAAGGATGGCATCATTCTCTCGTTCTCCTTCCTCCGGTGGTTCCGTAGTCGACCCCCGTTCCGAATCTGATTTCAATCTGGACTCTGAACAGGTCTCTAAGCTATGCAATATGGTGGATGTGACGACATGGACTCTCATGGGTTAAAGTTTCTTAACATTCAGCCAGACGTATTGTTCTTTTGTGCTAACTCATGTTTGCTTAGCTATTGTTTCTCCAGACCCTTTCAGTAATCATTGTAATTTAGTTGTGTATTGCTAATGTAATTACCTTAGTAGCCATTGTCTAGTCGGTGACTTGCAGACTCCATGTAGATATCCTCAGTCTTCCTACCAACATCATTTAACATCCAATGGGAGAAGCAATCTTGTCCACCCAATCCGATGAGGACGCAGTGTATCCAAAGGGAGGGCTGTGGCTATAAAAGGGGATTTCTTTAAGTCACCAGGTTGTTATGGTGGATGGATGTGCATGATCCAGTCTAAGCTCCTAGGAGCTGGCTAGAGGATCAGGATACCTTGTGGCTTCAATCTAGGGACTCCGGTTCCAATTGGAGACCATATCCACAGTCTAGGGATTTCGACTCCGGCTGCCAGGATTATATCATCATACCAGGACTACCTAAGGAAGAAACCCAGGTTGGGACAATTTTGGTCACCTGGCTACAGACTTTGCAGACCTCACACAGCTTCCTAAATCTGGCGCTATTCCGTTCTCGGTGGGTGCCTGCCGAAAGCGGGGTGCTGCTGGATTGGAGTAAGTGGCCCTGGAAGCTCTGAGGCAAGGACATTCTAATCCCTGGTGAGCCAGTGGAAGGGTGAGACTCTGTTGCCTGTTACATTTGTGTGTTTTGCTGGTTATGTGTTATGTGCCGTTAATATTTTGGGGATCCAATAAAGTCTTAATATTGTGATTCCCTCACCCTGTGTTGTCTGAGTAGTGATCCGCCCACGGTTAAGGAGGTCGGGCGTTCAGTTGGGATGAGCCCTGAGCCACGCTGTCTTTCTAAAGGCGGCTGGGCTAGCGGACAAGAGCACCCACTGAGCCCCGTGTCTCCACAATTGGTGGCAGCGGTGGGACACTACTCAGCCTGGGTTATCCAGGGGAGCTGCAAAGGACTGGTGTTCGTGGACACCGTCCCGGGCTCAACAACCAAGGAGGCACATAAGCATACCCAGCAGGCCATAGGGGAGGCATTCAGGTTTCGGACGCTGCCATGTCCAACCCCACCAGCTCAGCCATGGGACAAGGACCAGAGAGGAGATACGACCGAAGCAGTAAATGGATGCTACAGGATCTATGCCAGAGGCGAAAGATTGTCTACTGGAACGCTGACACTCGGTCGGACTTGATCAGGAAATTAGTCCATTGGGATGCCCAGAATGATGCAGAGGACAATGAGGATCCCGCCGATATTGACCCAGAGGATTTAAACTATGTGCCACTGTTGAGGAGAGCCATAAGATTAAATACTTAATTAACCTCTTGACAAGGGATTGTGGGAAATGTCGATTTGCCTTACATAATTCAGGGTTCAGATCATATACATGACACAGATATAAAGATGGCTGCTATTGCCTGTTTCTCCACACCTTGCCTGGAATGCAAGGAATGTCCAGATGAAAGAAGACCACCATATAAGGGAAGACAGACCAAACCATCAGCATGGATGCACCAGATGACGTCCCTCCCATCATCATGGTTTCATCCACTGAAGTCAGACCCGCCCATCAACAGCAACACGGATCTCCCCATTGGCTAGCTCATGAACTGTCCCACTAAATGTGCATATCTGAACTTGTGTACGCCCCTAGCCTATATCAAGAGGACGCATGCTCTTCTCTGTCTGTTTTTGGTGCCATTTTCTATTGTGACCAAGAAGAGATTACACATCCGACTGTGTCTGGTGTGGATTCTTTTATGCATGCACTTGGCCCATATCAATTTGGCCAGGCAGTAGGCAACTAGTGATCTCTGGTTATGAGTTCACCTTAACACCACATCATGGATCTAGTGACAATCTGGAATCAAATTGGTCCAAAATGGCCCAAGCCACAGCGTTGTTGGTTGCATTGGGGCCTAAATCCTCAAAAGAAGAGAGGGCTTGGGTTCTGGAATATGTTTATGGAGTTCCAGCTGCCGTACTGCTAGCACTAGCCGCTCAAGAAGGATGGTCCCGCTACCCAGCAGAAGCTGAACCAAAACAAAGAGGCCGCATGCTTGGAAGCCCGCCTGCCACTCCAACCAGTCAACATATGCCGAGATGAACCAACGAGACCTGAGGAATGCTACTCCCAAGAAACACCAATAGCTGAGGAAGTGGTTTACCCAGTCCACACCCTACGGCAGGCCGGACACCGTACACCAGCCAACCTCCATCCCCATATCCAGACGGTCAAGGTCGGTGATATACAGGCTCAGGGACTTCGAGACATTGGATCTTCCATCACTCTGGTAAGCCCAGTTATTGTTTCCCCAGAAGACCATTTACCAGATTCCCAATTATCCATCTCCCTGGCTGAGGGCCAGCGCTCAGACACCCTCTGGCATGTGTGCAGTTGGACCTAAGGACCGACCAGGAAGCGATCGATGTGGGACTTGTGAACAGCCTCCCCATACCTGTCATTGTGGAGACTGACCAGAGCAAGGCTGATGTGGAGCTTATGGACACGGTCCCCACACCTGTTATTTTGGTGTCTGACCAGGAAGAGGTCCATATGGAGCTTATGGACAGCCTCCCAACACCTGTTGTTTCGGGGACTAGCCAGGAGGAAGTTGAAGTGGGGTTCATAGATGGCTCCACCAAGCCTGTTGTTTCGGATACCACCCAGAGGGAAGTGAAAGTGGGGCTTGTGGATTACCTGCTCACACCAGTTATTTTGGAGAATGACCTAGGACAAGGACTATCCAGCCAGTTGGTTACCGCCATCACCCGCAGCCAAGCCAAACACCATCCTTGTGCAGATGTCTCTACCAACCCATCCGAGGGGAACCCTCCTCCTCAATCTTCAGCCTCCTCTTCAGATGCAACGAATGTGAGTACCTCAGACCCAACTGTGGCCATTGACTGGGGGGAGATAGATCACAAGGAATTCAGGGAAGCCCAATTCACGGACCCCACCTTAGTGCTTGTCTGCAATATGGCTGCTCAACCTGGGGGAGGTAATCAGGGGGAGGTGTATAGATGCAAGCCTCTGATGCTGACCTCCCCATTAAAAAAGACAATGCCGTCAAGAGGAGAAGGATGATCAGAAGGCTATCATGTCTGGCTAATATTAAGAAGGGGGAGGAATGTGACGACATAGACTCTCATTGGTTAAAATTTCTTAACATTCAGCCAGATGTATTGTTCTTTTGTGCTAACTCATTTTGCTTAGCTATTGTTTCTCCAGACCCTTCCAGTAATCATTGTAATGTAGTTGTGTATTGCTAATGGAATTACCTTAGTAGCCATTGTCTAGTCGGTGACTTGCAGACTTCATGTAGATATCCTCAGTCTTCCTACCCACATCATTTAAATGAACATTATCCATGCAGCTTGAAATTTATCCAATGGGAGAAGCAATCTTGTCCAACCAATCCGATGAGGACGCAGTGTATCCAAAGGGAAGGCTGTGGCTATAAAAGGGGATTTCTTTAAGTCACCAGGTTGTTGTGGTGGATGGATGTGCATGATCCAGTCTAAGCTCCTAGGAGCTGGCTAGAGGATCAGGATACCTTGTGGCTTCAATCTAGGGACTCCGGTTCCGATTGGAGACCATATCCACAGTCTAGGGATTTCGACTCCGGCTGCCAGGATTATATCATCATACCAGGACTACCTAAGGAAGAAACCCAGGTTGGGACAATTTTGGTCACCTGGCTACAGACTTTGCAGACCTCACACAGCTTCCTAAATCTGGCGCTATTCCTTTCTCGGTGGGTGCCCGCCAAAAGCGGGGTGCTGCTGGATTTGGAGTAAGTGGCCCTGGAAGCTCTGAGGCAAGGACATTCTAATCCCTGGTGAGCCAGTGGAAGGGTGAGACTCTGTTGCCTGTTACATTTGTGTGTTTTGCTGGTTATGTGTTATGTGCCGTTAATATTTTGGGGATCCAATAAAGTCTTAATATTGTGATTCCCTCACCCTGTGTTGTCTGAGTAGTGATCCGCCCACGGTTAAGGAGGTCGGGCGTTCAGTTGGGATGAGCCCTGAGACACGCTGTCTTTCTAAAGGCGGCTGGGCCAGCGGACAAGAGCACCCACTGAGCCCCGTGTCTCCACAGTGGATAGTCTGATTATTGCTGTTAATCACTCTCTCAATATAAAGGATGAGCAACAGACTCATCCGAGCAGTACGTATCTTTCAAGAAGTTAAAACTACCTCCTCGGGTTTTACCAACCACAAAGAATTCAATGGAATATTCGCCAAGGAGCATTCAGTGAAACGTTTCCAAAGACGTAAACTCATTGAGGTCCCATACCCACTTGCATCTGGTGTACTTTAAAGATGGACAGAGTCTTCCTCAGTGGGTACCTCAGGTCTTCACTAACACTAACCTAACCCGCTCAGATGGATCCTCACTTAAAAATCCCTCCGATAGGCACACAGCTACTTTAGCAAAATCTGTCCTCAAGACTGCGGGATTGGCCCTCTGCCTGTCCGCTTCCACATGGTTTTCCAATACAGTTTCTGCCTAGCTAAGCTCCTGTTCCAGAGTTTCCTGTCTGGTGCTACCACCTCTGAAATGGTGGATTTGGCGGACCAGATAGCTCACACATCAAAATATCTTCTAACAGCTTCACTGGATACAGCCGCATGCTCAGCCCTTGCTGCCAGCAATATCGTCACAATCCACAGAGTCTTATGGTTGAAGGGATGGAACGCGGACTGAGCTACCAAGCTGACCCTCACCAGTCTCTTCTTCCAGGGCTCCTTGCTTTTTGGAGAGAAACTGGGCAAGATCATCTCGGACACCACCGGGGATAAAAGTGCTTCTCTTACCCAACAAAGGCCAAACTGTCCACTCCTCCAAGAGCCTCTCACTTCCTTTTTGTTCCTTTTTACAATTCTCAGCTGGAAACTGCAATCTCCAGTACAAGTTTCCAATTTTGCCAAGAAAAAAATGACCCTCCTTCAAGCCTGTTACCTCCTGGCATCCTCGGAGGCACCAGAGCAAGCCATTCAGATCCAACAGATTCTGTTCAGCATGACGGGAAGTCCCCAGCTGGGAATACTTTCAGGGAGGGTAGTAGTCTCCTCCTGTTAAAGATAGTTTTCCACATTCCCTCACTCCCGCTTATTCAAATCTCATCCCCCAAAGGATCATTCTACCATCCCTGGTTTCTTAAAGGCTATCGATTCACTCCTCAGGTCCGGTGTCATCATTCCTGTTCCATATCGGGAGTGTTTCTCAGGTCTCTATTGAAAACTGTTTGAGGTTGAAAAGAAGAATGGTTCCGCCCATCCCATCTTGGACCTCAAGTTATTGAATAGGCGTGTCTGCCTCTGCTACTTTTAGTCGCACCATTCAGTGATAACCTCCATGGAGATCCAGGAGTTACTGTGTTCAGGGGATGTCCAGGATGCCTACCTGCACATACCCATTTTTCCATCTTACCAGATATTCCAGCTTTTCAGTTCAGAATTCCCATTTTCAGGTTACTGTGCTAACATTCGGCGTATCCACATTGCCCAGGTTTTTCACAAAGGTGATGGCGACCATCATGGCCATTCTTTGGAACAAAGGCATTCTTGTCATCCCTTACCTAGACTACATCCTGATCAAAGCGAATCCCCTCAGCATGCCACTTTCTCGTCTCTGCTGGATAATCAACAAAACTAAGATTTCTCTAATCCCGGAACAGTGCATTGTTTTCCTGGGATTGCCATTCTACACTGCATGCGCAAGAGTATTCCTGACCGAAGACAAGCACTCTATCCTTCTAAAGAGAATTCGTTCTTTCAGACGTCCCTCTTCAGGATTTTGCATGAGCTTTTTGGGCAAGATGGTCTCTTCAATGGTGGAGAAGTTTCAACCAATACACTAGAAGATTGTAACGACAGACGCTGGGGAGCAGTTTCTCAGAACCTCATGGAACACTCAGAAATCGTCTCTTCCCATCAACATGCTGGAACTCTGAGAAATCCTCCTGGCTCTCCTTCACTGGCAGGACCTTCTCTTTGGCCATCCAATCCGCGTCCAGTGCAACGACGCCATGGCATACATCAACCACCAAGGAGGTACTCGACGCCAAGCAGTGATGTTAAATGTTCCTCAGATCCTTTCACGGGCCAAAGTGAATATACTAGCAATCTCAGCAGTACACATTCTCGGAGTAGACAGCTTGGCCCCCCAGCCGAGAGGGCCTCGCTGCAGGTAATTGGTCGCGTCAGTCTTCGACTAGCTCTGCCTCAGAAGGGGTACAGCCAGTCTCGATCTGATGGTGTTCAGAGTGGATCACAAGGTTCCCCAGTTCATGTCTAGGTCTCACAATCACTTAGCAATTGACTCCAACTCACTGGCGATGTTCTTGTCCCAATTCTCACTTCCATACCCGTTTCCTCCTCCTACCACTACTTCCTAGGCTGGTCAAGAAAATCAAGGTGGAAGAAGTGCCCATCGTACCTGTTGTCAAAGACCTTGGTATGCAGAGCTAGTCTATCTCCTCCCAGACGTGCCATGGAAACTCCCAGACTTTCCACATTTCCTTTCTCAGGGTCCCCTCTTCCACCAAAATTCTCAGTCGCTCAATTCAACAGCATGGCTGTTGAAGCTGCAGTTTTAAGATCCGCTGGTCTGCCCAATCAGGTCATCCAGACCACGATTAAGGCGAGGAAGACTTCATACCACTGCAAATGGAAGGCCTTGTTCCGCTCATGCAAAACCTACCAGACCACTCCCATGATCTTCTTACTTTCCCTGCTGTCTTTCCTACAGTCGGGTCTTGATTCTGGCCTGTCCTTGGTGCTTTCCATTCTCTTCCAGAGAAAATTTTGTATCTCGTTCCCAGGTCAGAACCTTCCTTCAGGAGTTCACAAATTCTGCGCAATCTTACCTCCTTCCGGTAGGACCTTGTGACCTCAACCTCGTTTTGTACATCCTTCAGAGATCACCTTCTTCTTGAAGGTTGCCCCTTTTCCCAGCCATCACCTCAATCAAACAAGTGTCCGAACTCATGCCTCTCCCCCTATCTGGTTTTACATCACGACAAGGTGGTTTTGCCTCTGACTTTATACTTTCTGCCTAAGGTGGTTTACTGGTTTCACCGTAACAAGGACATGCTCCCTTCGTTTTGTCCGTCACCTTCAAACCTTCGAGAATGGATGTTCCAAAAGCAGGACTTCGTGAGAACACTTTACCTCAACATCTTTCTGATGAATGGATTCTCTGTTCATGATTTTGGACTCTAATTGCAAAAGACCTATTGACTAGAGAAGAGCGAACCTGAGACTCGTTTTTGAACTGAACACCAAATTTAAAAATCAAGGTTCGGGTTTATGGATCGGGTGCTGTACGTGCAAACAAAACTTGTGCGAGCAACTCTGTGCTCAGGTACACTTTGTGCTCAGCTCTGTGTGAGCCGCTTGCAGTGTTTGAACGGTGCACACTGGGAGTAACAACAGCGAGCTCGGATGTAGTGTGCAACAAAAAAAAAAAGTATAAAAAAGGCCTGACCACCCTCCCCCTGCAGTATTCTGCTTATGGCTGGCTGTACGTGGGTGGAGACTCAAGCTGCCAATCTGTGACTTGATCCGGGGTTCGGGTCAAGCTTGAGACTCTGCAGCTAGGCTCGTTTGCTGCTGGCGAACTGAGCCTCGACGGAACCACTCATCTCTATTACTGACTCTGGATCCACCATTGCCTACTGGATCCAGACTGCCATCTTGGAAGCTTACCGGATAAAGGACAGACTGCGCCCACTCAAGGTTACTCGCGCAGTGGGGTCTTCCTTGGTTGTTTGTCACCAAGCCCCTGTCTTGCAGTTATGTAAGGCTGCTACCTTCCATTCATACTTTCACAAAATTCTACAGGCTTCATACCTACGCCTCGTCCGATGCGATCTTCGATAGAAGGGTCCTGCAGGCCACAGTGGTCTGAGCTCAGACTTGAGGATACTATCATGTGCACACCCTTGGGGCAGCTTTAGGATGTCCCATGGTCTCCTGTGTCTCCCAGTGAAGCGATAGAGAAAAGAAGAGTTTGGGTACTCACTGTAAAATCTTTCTTTGAGCATTGGGGGACACAGCAACTGCCCTTGTATTAAGTTGTGCTGGTTAAGTACATGTCTTCAATGTGTTCTTACTTTACTTTTGCTCCTCCAACTGCTTTCTCACTGACTGATTATCTCTTTGCTAATTGGTGAGTGTATACTACTGGGGAGGAACTAACTTTATTGCATAGTGTTAGACTCCTAGTGGCAGCAGCATATACCTCATGGTCTCCTGTGTCCCCAATGAAGACTTCAAGAAAGATTTTATTATGATTATCTCAAATCGATTTTTTGGGGGTTTTTTTTTTTTTCTTTTTTTGTTTTTTTAACTGTTATACTCTTTTTAATTCTAAGTTGCAGGCTCAAGGACAGATCCAAGCCCAACCAGGGCAACCGGCACAAGTGGCTTTGGCCAAGCCACCAGTGGTGTCTGCTGTTGTCTCATCTGGCGGTGTCACTACCCTTCCAGTTACAGTAGCAGGGATCAGTGTTTCTATCAATCAACCCCAGAAAGCAGCAGGTAAATAGGATGGAAAGAAAATATTGTGAAACATTTTTATTTTAGAACTAATTTTTATTTGAACCATTATTGTGTATGAAAGTTACAATAATTGTTGCAAGCAGTCTTTGTTGTTTGACAGTGAGTATTGCTTTGCTATGAAAGGTGGAAACTAGTATACTGTTTTAACACCAATTTTTTTTAAGCATTTTTAAAGCTTTCGGCGTTCACTGTACATTTTAGACTGTCTCAGACAATTCATTTAGCAAATGAACCAGTATTGCTTGTGTATAAGCAATGTGTATACTAACTAAACAGCCTATAACAGTTTGGTTAACCCTTCCCAGCATATGACATATTACATAATGTCTGGAATCTTTTAAAATAGGCTCAGAAACTGAGCCTGCATTATTACTGGCAGATGATGGCTGTGTTATTCATAGGTGACCATGATTTTTTGCTATATTCTGTAATACTGAGAGTCCCTAGGAGGACTACCAAATAAAGTTTAAAAAAAAATAAAAGTTAAAAAATTATATCTATATGATCACCCTCATATTCCCCCATTAAACATAAAAGAAAAAAATATATAAAAAAATTCACATATTCGGTATATCCACATCTGTAATAGTGAAAGTTATCAATATATAAAATGAATTAACCTGATCTCCAAATGGCATAATGAGAAAAAAATGTTTAAACACCTTTTAAAGGGTTTTTCGTTTGCCACAACACTGAAAAAAATACAATACAAAGTGATCATATGTGCTCAAAGATGGTATCTATAAAAACAGCTCAGGGCACAAAAAACAAACAAGCCTTACACAGCTTTATTAACTGAAAAATGCGAACATGGTAACACAAGCAAACATTTGTTTTTCTTCATCGTTCCTTATGGGAGACCCAGACAATGGGTGTATAGCTTCTGCCTCCGGAGGACACACAAAGTACTACACTCAAACGTGTAGCTCCTCCCTCCGGGCTATATACACCCCCTGGATGACAATCTAACCAGTTCAATGCTTTGTGTTTCAGGAGGCACACACACACATGCATTCTCTGATTTTTCTTTTTTAAGATTTTAATTTTAAAGATATGGAAGAAAAGCGGGTCCAGTCTGGACTCCCGGCATGTCCCTTCTCACCCCACTGTGTCGGCGGTGCTGTTAAGGTTGACTTTACAAGGCTGGAGCCTTCACATGCCGCGCTCCTTCAACATCCTTTTCAGGCTCTGGTTTGAAGTGGGAGCCATCACGGTCCTCTCTGCTTTGCAGGAGACCGGTCTCCATCCGCAGCCCTGTCAGGTTCCTGCTGGACGGAGCGTTTAACCTTCCCTCAGGGACATGGCCCTGCGTCTCAAAGCTAAGTATTGAGACGTTTTTCAGGGGTCCCGGGTACTTTTATTGAGGGGAGAGCATGTCTTTTGTCTTTACTGTAACTTCCGGCCGGTTCTGGGGTTTTTTTCCTCAGAACCGCGCCGAGGGTGCCTGCTCGTCGGCCGCATGTTAAAATCTAGGCCCCGGCTTCAGTTTGGGCCTAGTTTCGTTTTCAGCTTCCCCTGCATGTCATTCATGCAGGGGAATAGTGTGGCGCCGCCCACCGGCCGGCCAGCAGAGGGGAGGACACTCCTATCTGAGGAGCTGTTCCCTCCCCTGTATCTCTCCTTGGCCCTCCGGTTTCCCGCTCTTGGGCTAATCCTCGCCCCCCTCCTCCTTCCAGCGCCATTTTCTCAGCGTTCTCACACTGATCGGCGCTGGATGCTGCTGCTGCTGCTTTTTAGGAAGGCTGACGCTTCACTGGGGGTCCGAGCTGTGGAATCCGGAGGGCACACAGAGAGCGGTCTGGTAAGCCACAACCTCTGGTTGTGGGCTTTTTATTATACACTCTCAGGGCATTCTACAGGAGTGTATTCTTGCTGCAGAGCCTCCACCTCAGCAGCATGTCTGTCACTAGGAGCAAGGCTGCAAAGCTGTACGCTATATGCACTGCATGTAAGCTCATTCTGCCAGAGCCAAGCACATACCCACATTGTGATGCCTGCTCTAACATGGTGGTCCCTCAGCCTGGAGCCTCCTCAGGGGTTCCTCCGGCCGCTCCAGCCCCGGTGGCTGATCCCTCGGCTTGGGTAGCATCTTTTTCCAGAGCTATTTCCCAGTTTTTTGCCGACTCCATGGGACAGCTGTCCCGGACACTGCTGACCATGCATCAGCCCCCTTCTCAGGGCGCCTCTGCTGCCCCGAGCTCTGCAGAGCTCTCCGAGCATGTTTTAGGACCCCGTCCTCCTAAACGGAGACGCAGGGACCCTTCTCCTTCCTCGTCCCACGGCTCTGATTCACGAGCCGAGGTGCAGGGCGAGGAGGATACTTTTACTGTGGGCTCAGACGCTTCCTCTATGTACCCCATTGCCTTGTCTGAGGGTGATGCGGATGTTAGTGACTTGATTGCGTCCATTAACTCCGTACTGAACCTCAATCCACCAGTGTCAGAGGAACAAGCCTCTCTGGTAGAGATACATCAGTTTGCCTCACCTAAGAGAGCTAGGAGTACGTTTTTTAACCACTCCAGTTTTCAGGCCACTGTCACTAAGCCCAGGGCCTGTCCTGACAAACGTTTTCCGAAGCGTAGTTCTGATGACCGTTTTCCCTTTCCACCAGATGTGGTGAAGGAGTGGGCTCAGTCACCAAAGGTAGACCCTCCGGTGTCTAGAATCTCAGCCCGCACAGTCGTAGCGGTGGCCGATGGCACTTCTCTTAAGGATCCCACTGACCGCCAGGTTGACCTTCTGGCCAAGTCTGTATATGAGGCGGTAGGGGCCTCGTTCTCCCCGTCTTTTGCGGCAGCGTGGGCTCTTAAGGCAATCTCTGCCTCTCTGGCGGAGATACATTCCCTCACCAGGGACTCTATGCCTGAGATGGATGCCTTAACTTCTCAAGCTTCGGCTTTTTCATCCTACGCCATGTCTGCCATTCTGGAGGCTTCTCACCGCACGGCGGTGGCCTCCGCTAACTCTCTTGCGATCCGTAGGATCTTATGGCTTCGAGAGTGGAAAGCAGGCGCTTCTTCTAAGAAGTTCCTTGCGGGTCTCCCTTTTGCTGGGTCCCGGCTGTTTGGTGAACAACTGGATGAAATAATTAAGGAAGCTACTGGCGGGAAGAGTACTTCCTTGCCACAAACTAAAGCCAAGAGACCTGTCCAGGACAGGAACCAATCGAGGTTTCGTTCCTTTCGTTCCTCTAACTGGTCATCCTCTAAGCCCTCAGCCTCGTCCACGACCGCAGCCAAGGATCGTAAACCCATCTGGCGCGCGAAGCCGCGTCCTCAGAAGTCCGGAGGAGCCGCTGCCACTAAGGCAGCCCCCTCTTGACTATCTGGCTGCGCCAGCAACGTCCTTGGTCGGTGGCAGGCTCTCCCACTTTGGCGACGTGTGGTTTCAACACGTCTCCGATCAGTGGGTGCGGGATATCATCTCCCACGGCTACAGGATAGAATTTTCTTCCAGCCCGCCAAACAGATTTTTTCTGTCCACCCCCCCCCCCCCCTGCTCCAAAGCCGCCGCCTTCTCTCAGGCTGTGGCATCCCTGCAGGCCAACGGTGTAATTGTTCCGGTTCCCGCCCGAGAACGGTTCAGAGGTTTCTACTCAAACCTCTTTCTAGTCCCCAAGAAGGACGGTTCCTTCCGGCCCATCCTGGATCTCAAGCTTCTCAACAAGCATGTTCAGGTGCGGCGTTTTCGCATGGAATCTCTGAGATCGGTCATTGCATCAATGACCCAAGGAGATTTTCTAGCATCCATCGACATCAGAGATGCCTATCTGCACGTGCCTATCGCGGTCTCACACCAGCGTTGGCTACGCTTTGCAATCGGAGAGGAACATTTCCAATTCGTGGCTCTCCCCCCCTTCGGGTTAGCCACGGCCCCTCGTGTTTTCACCAAGGTTATGGCAGCAGTGGTTGCGGTCCTGCATCTCCAGGGGTTGGCAGTAATCCCCTACCTGGACGACCTTCTAGTCAAGGCCTCATCCTGTGCAGACTGCCAGCGGAGTGTCTCGCTCACTCTCGCCACGCTCGTTCAGTTCGGGTGGCTTGTCAACCTGCCCAAGTCCACTCTGACCCCGACCCAGTGACTTATGTACCTAGGGATGCAATTCGAGACTCTGCCGGCACTTGTGAAGTTGCCCTTAGTCAAACAGCAGTCCCTTCAGCTGGCGGTGCGCTCTCTGCTGAGGCACCGCCGTCATTCCATCAGGCACCTCATGCAGGTGCTGGGTCAGATGGTGACGTCAATGGAAGCAGTTCCCTTTGCCCAGTTCCATCTGCGTCCCCTGCAGCTGGACATTCTCCGTTGTTGGGACAAGCGGACCTCTTCCTTGCACAGGCTAGTGGCTCTGTCGCCACAGACCAGGAGCTCTCTTCAGTGGTGGCTTCGGCCCCTCTCTCTGTCACAGGGACGCTCCTTCCTGACTCCGTCCTGGGTGATCCTCACCACGGATGCCAGCCTCTCCGGTTGGGGAGCAGTATTTCTCCATCACCGAGCACAGGGCACTTGGACTCCGTCCGAATCAGCCCTCTCGATCAATGTGCTGGAAATCAGAGCTGTGTTTCTAGCTCTCCTAGCCTTTCACCACCTGTTGGCGGGCAGGCACATTCGAGTCCAGTCGGACAACGCGACAGCGGTTGCCTACATCAATCACCAGGGCGGAACTCGCAGCCGCCTGGCAATGTTGGAGGTTCAACGAATCCTCCAGTGGACGGAGGACTCCAAGTCCACCATATCAGCAGTCCACATCCCAGGCGTAGAAAACTGGGAGGCCGATTATCTCAGCCGTCAAACCGTGGACAGCGGCGAGTGGGCCCTGCACCCGGCAGTGTTCAGGTCAATCTGCCGCAAGTGGGGTACTCCGGAAGTGGATCTAATGGCATCCCGACACAACAACAAGGTTCCGGTTTACGTGGCTCGCTCCCACGATCCTCAAGCCTTCGCAGCGGACGCGCTGGTTCAGGATTGGTCCCAGTTCCGTCTGGCCTACGTGTTTCCCCCTCTACCTCTCTTGCCCAGGGTTCTGCGCAAGATCAGAATGGAGGGCCGTCGGGTCATAATCATTGCTCCGGACTGGCCCAGGCGAGCTTGGTACCCAGACCTGCTCCGCCTGTCCGTAGAGGTGCCGTGGCATCTCCCGGACCGCCCAGACCTTCTCTCTCAAGGTCCGTTTTTCCGCCAGAATTCTGCGGCTCTCAGATTGACGGCGTGGCTCTTGAGTCCTGGATCCTGACGGCTTCAGGCATTCCCTCTGAGGTCATTTCCACTATGACTCAGGCTCGAAAGTCTTCTTCGGCCAAGATTTATCACAGGACTTGGAGGATCTTCCTGTCCTGGTGTCGCTCTTCCGACCATGCTCCTTGGCCGTTCTCCTTGCCGACCATCCTGTCTTTTCTACAGTCTGGTCTACAGCTAGGACTGTCCCTCAATTCCCTCAAGGGACAGGTGTCGGCTCTGTCGGTATTATTCCAGCGGCGTATCGCCCGACTGGCTCAGGTGCGCACCTTCATGCAGGGCGCAGCTCACATCATTCCTCCTTACCGGCGGCCTTTGGATCCCTGGGACCTTAATCTGGTCCTCACGGCCTTACAGAAACCCCCCTTTGAGCCTCTTAGGGAGGTTCCCTTGTTTAGACTTTCACAGAAAGTTGTTTTTCTAGTAGCCATAACTTCTCTCAGGAGAGTTTCTGATTTGGCTGCGCTCTCTTCGGAATCCCCCTTTTTGGTGTTTCACCAAGACAAGGTGGTTCTTCGTCCGACTCCGGATTTTCTCCCTAAGGTGGTGTCTTCTTTCCACCTTAACCAGGACATTTCATTGCCCTCTCTTTGTCCGGCCCCTGTGCATCGCTTTGAGAAGGCGTTGCATTCCTTGGATTTGGTGCGGGCGCTCCGAATCTATGTGTCACGCACCGCCGTTTTTAGGCGGTGCACCTCACTTTTTGTGCTAACCGCGGGTCAGCGCAAGGGTCTCTCTGCTTCTAAACCGACCCTAGCTCGTTGGATTAGGTCGGCTATCGCCGATGCCTACCAGTGCTCTCAGGTGCCCCCTCCGCCAGGGATTAAGGCGCACTCGACCAGAGCTGTCGGTGCCTCCTGGGCTTTCAGGCACCAGGCTACGGCTCAGCAGGTTTGTCAGGCTGCCACTTGGTCTAGTCTGCACACTTTTTCGAAGCACTACCAAGTGCATGCTCATGCTTCGGCAGATGCGAGCTTGGGCAGACGCATCCTTCAGGCGGCTGTCGCCCATTTGTGAAGTTAGGTTTTGCCTACTTCTCAGTTTGGTTTATTTCCCACCCATGGACTGCTTTAGAACGTCCCATTGTCTGGGTCTCCCATAAGGAACGATGAAGAAAAAGAGAATTTTGTTTACTTACCGTAAATTCTTTTTCTTATAGTTCCGACATGGGAGACCCAGCACCCTCCCTGTTGCCTGTTGGCAGTTTTTGTTCCGTGTGTTTTCACCGGCTGTTGTTGTAGACAGAGGTTCCGGTTTTTCCGAGTTTTACTCTATCTCTACTTATGGGTGGATGTCCTCCTTCAGCTTTTGCACTGAACTGGTTAGATTGTCATCCAGGGGGTGTATATAGCCCGGAGGGAGGAGCTACACTTTTGAGTGTAGTACTTTGTGTGTCCTCCGGAGGCAGAAGCTATACACCCATTGTCTGGGTCTCCCATGTCGGAACTATAAGAAAAAGAATTTACGGTAAGTAAACAAAATTCTCTTTTTTTTCTTTTCGAATTTATTTTCTGCAGCTTATACAAAAAAAACGAAAACACAAGTTTGGTATTGCCATCTTTGTACTGACCTAGAGAAACATATTGTGTCATTTTTACAGTAAAATCAACACCATAAAAACAAAACTAAAAGAAACAATTCTGGAATTGCAATTTTTACACAATTTCACTGAAAAAAAATAAGTCCTCACAAGGATATATCAACAGATAAATTAAAAAAAAATGGCTCTTGGAGTAAGCAGAAAAAACCCCAAAACCTCTGCCCAAAGAAAAAAAATTGCTTGTTGCGATGCCGAAGGGGACCTATCAGGATTTGCCCATGTAAACTGAACATGCAAATGCAAATCTGTAAGTCAGTGGAAGCTGCATACCGTTTAGAAAAGTAAAACAAAACGATCACTGATCTCGGGGAGACCAGCCAAAGAAAACACTGCCGGCAGCTAGCGAGGGCTCTCAACACAGTGAAATCCTAGGTACATTGCCCCCTGGGAAATATGCAAATCAAAAAGGTCCGTGGAGCCTCTGTTAGGAATTTCCAGACAGAAAGGGACACTTAATATGGTGGTTATGGTGGTCTCCTAAAAAGAGTCACCCCTTGGCTGGGCCCTTCCCGGAGGGATATCTGGCTGGTTTCTGTGTTGGTTGAGACTCCTAACAGAGGCTCCACAGACCTTTTTGATTTGCTTTTAGAAAAGTACTTTGGAAAATTCCTGCACCAAATGCAAATGAAAGCTTCAGTGAAGGGTGCGTGCCCACATTCAGGGTTTGCAGTGTTTTGGATGCAGCATGTTTTCACTGCATCCAAAACTCTGTGATGTACAGTAAAAGCACAGTGGATGGGATTTCTAGAAATCCCAAGCCCATTGTGCTGGTTTTTCCCGCAGCAAAAACAATTTATTGCTGCCGAGAGAGCACAGCGAGAGACCGGAACTGCCCAAGCCTGGATCATGGGCACGAGCAGCTGCCGTCTCCTGTGGAGGAGACTCGCAGCCCCACAAGTCAGGACCCGCCACGCAGGACGCAGTGGGTCCTGATTGTGTGTGCATACCCTACATATCCTAATAGTCAATGGGAATGGCAAATGTGTGCAAATAAGAATAGATTATTCTTCCAAGCAAAGTCAAACACTTCACTTGCACTTTTTTCAGCTCTACCATGCAGATGCAATATTTTGTGCAGCCTATGAATGAAGGGACTGGTGTTGCAGGTCTCTGTCTTTGGATGGCACCAAGTATACAGTGTTTTGTGCCATGCAAAGATCCAGCTGATCATGCAATTAATATTAGTTATTTCTTTTTCGCTCCTAATTGGGAGACCCAGACAATTGGGTGTATAGCTACTGCCTCCGGAGGCCGCACAAAGTACTACACTTAAAAGTGTAAGGCCCCTCCCCTTCTGGCTATACACCCCCCCCGTGGGAGCACGGGTCCCTCAGTTTTTTGCTTTGTGCGAAGGAGGTCAGACACGCACGCATAGCTCCACTGTTTAGTCAGCAGCAGCTGCTGACTATGTCGGATGGAAGAAAAGAGGGCCCATACTAGGGCCCCCAGCATGCTCCCTTCTCACCCCACTTTCTGTCGGCGGTGTTTGTTAAGGTTGAGGTACCCATGGTGGGTACGGAGGCTGGAGCCCACATGCTGATTCCTTCCCCACCCCCATTAGGGCTCTGGGTGAAGTGGGACTTTACCGGTCTCCAGGCACTGAGACCGTGCTCCATCCGCAGCCCCTGGAGAAGCCGCTGGATATGGAGCTGAGTATCGTCAGGGACATGGCCCTGCTCCGTCAAGGTACTCTGTGTCCCCGTGCATACGCGCGCACACCGCAGCATTGCTGGGTGTGTTAGTGCGCCGGGGACATCAGCGCTGCTGCGCTTGTGCCATTTCCTCACTACAGCTCGGCTGAGTGGGTAGACCAGGGCGAACGGTCGCGCCGGCCGCTGGGGTCAGTCGCACTGTGACACGGCTGGGACTTGTGGTGTGCCGGGGACTTCCGCGCTGGCCATGCATATATCTCGGCCGCGCTTATTACTACAGTCCCCGGCTTTTGCGGCCTAGTTCGTCTCGTGCCCGCCTCCGCACCTGCCAGTCAGGAGGAGGGCGGGACGCTGTACAGAGCATCAGCGCTGAGGGCTGGAGTCTTTTTTACATACTCCAGCCCTCACACTAGGCACAGGGGGACGCAGTTTCCCGCACTTTTGTCTGTGGCACGCCCACGGTCCGCCCCTCTTCACAGGACGCCGGCAGCCATTCCTGCCTGCACGCTGAGCTGCAGAGGGGAGACGGGGAGACCCAGACACGGGATTCTACGGCCTCATACCCGCTGTTCAGCGGGCGGTAAGCAGCCCTCAAGGGCTCACCCCCACTTGTGCCGTTTGTGTACCTGGTATTTTGTGTTTGCAAATACTGACACTGTACGGTCGCTGGTATTCTCGGCTATATACCCTCCTAGATTACAAGGAGGCAACAGCATGTCGTCCGCAAAACGCAAGGGTGCCAAGGCACAGACGTTATATGCTGCCTGTACCGCATGTGGGGCTGCTCTACCGGCAGGTTCCACTGACCCCCATTGTGTGCAGTGCTCGGCCCCTGTGACACTTGCACAGCCGGGGCCTCTGCTAGACGTGACCCAGGGTGTACCACCTGTGAATGCTGTCCAGGTGACAGGAACGGAGTTTGCAGCTTTTGCTGACAGATTGTCTATGACTATGTCTAAAATTCTTGAAACATTGCAGTCTAGACCAGTAACTCAGACCACGGACACTGTTGAATCATTGCTCCCTGGTCCCCCTCAGCTGGAACACTTCCGGGCTCCGGGGGTGTCACACGCACCCCAGGGTGACGACTCTGACTCGGACGACAGTCCCAGACACCCTAAACGGGCTCGCTATGAGGGGCCCTCAACTTCGTCTCACTGGTCAGGATCCCAGCGGGATGAATCTATGGGTGATGAGGCGGATGTAACTGACCAGGATTCTGATCCTGGGACCGCTCTCAATCTGGATACACCGGATGGTGACGCCATAGTGAATGATCTTATAGCGTCCATCAATAAGATGTTAGATATTTCTCCGCCAGCTCCTCCTGTGGAGGAGTCAGCTTCACAGCATGAGAAATTCCATTTCAGATATCCCAAGCGTAAATTAAGCTCTTTTCTGGACCACGCTGACTTTAGAGACGCAATCCAGAAACACCACGCTTATCCTGATAAGCGGTTTTCTAAACGGCTTAAAGATACACGCTATCCTTTCCCCCCTGACGTGGTCAAGGGCTGGACCCAGTGTCCCAAGGTGGATCCTCCAATCTCCAGGCTTGCAGCTAGATCCTTAGTTGCAGTAGAAGATGGAGCGGCACTTAAAGATGCCACTGATAGACAGATGGAGCTCTGGTTGAAATCCATCTATGAAGCTATTGGAGCGTCGTTGGCGCCAGCATTCGCAGCCGTATGGGCACTCCAAGCTATTTCAGCTGGGCTTACGCAAGTCGACTCAGTCACACGTACATCTGCTCCGCAGGTGGCACCATTGACCTCTCAAATGTCTGCATTCGCGTCTTACGCGATTAATGCTGTCCTAGACTCTACGAGCCGTACGGCGGTGGCGTCAGCCAACTCCGTGGTTTTACGCAGAGCCCTATGGTTGAGAGAATGGAAGGCAGATTCTGCTTCCAAGAAGTTCTTAACCAGTTTGCCTTTTTCTCGTGACCGATTGTTTGGTGAGCGTTTGGATGAAATCATTAAACACTCCAAGGGTAAGGATTCATCCTTACCTCAACACAGACAAAACAAACCCCAACAAAGGAGGGGTCAGTCTGGTTTTCGGTCCTTTCGAGGCTCAGGCAGGTCCCAATTCTCCTCGTCCAAAAGGACTCAAAAGGATCAGAGAGGCTCAGATTCTTGGCGGACTCAATCACGCCCAATAAAGACAGCAGGAAGAACCGTTACCAAGACGGCTTCCTCATGACTCTCAGCCTCCTCTCTCCGCATCCTCGGTCGGTGGCAGGCTCTCCCGCTTTGGCGACATTTGGCTGTCACAGGTCAAAGACCGTTGGGTGAGGGACATTCTGTCTCACGGGTACAGGATAGAGTTCAGCTCTCGTCCTCCAACTCGTTTCTTCAGAACTTCTCCACCGCCCGACCGGGCCGATGCTCTGCTGCAGGCGGTGGCCGCTCTAAAGGCGGAAGGAGTGGTGACTTCCGTTCCTCTTCAGGAACAAGGTCACGGTTTTTACTCCAATTTGTTTGTGGTGCCAAAGAAGGACGGGTCGTTTTCGTCCCGTCCTGGATCTAAAGTTGCTCAACAAACACGTAAAAACCAGGAGATTCCGGATGGAATCTCTCCGCTCCGTCATCGCCTCAATGTCTCAAGGAGATTTCCTAGCATCAATAGACATCAAAGATGCTTATCTCCACGTACCGATTGCGCCAGAGCATCAGCGTTTTCTACGCTTCGTTATAGGAAGCGAACACCTGCAGTTCGTAGCGCTTCTTTTCGGGCTGGCAACAGCCCCTCGGGTCTTCACCAAGGTCATGGCAGCAGTAGTAGCAGTCCTGCACTCACAGGGTCACTCTGTGATCCCGTATCTGGACGATCTGCTGATAAAGGCACCCTCTCAAGAGGCATGCCAACACAGTCTGAACGTGGCACTGAAGACTCTCCAGAGGTTCGGGTGGATTATCAACTTTTCAAAGTCAAATCTAACCCCGACCCAATCACTAACATATCTTGGCATGGAGTTTCATACTCTCTCAGCGATAGTGAAACTTCCACTGGACAAGCAGTGCTCGCTGCAGACAGGGGTGCAATCTCTTCTTCAGAGCCAGTCGCACTCCTTGAGGCGCCTCATGCATTTCCTAGGGAAAATGGTGGCAGCAATGGAAGCAGTCCCTTTCGCGCAGTTTCATCTGCGCCCTCTACAATGGGACATTCTCCGCCAATGGGACGGGAAGTCGACGTCCCTCGACAGGGATGTCTCCCTCTCAGACAGCCAAGGACTCTCTCCGGTGGTGGCTTCTTCCCACCTCATTGTCAAAAGGAAGGTCGTTTCTACCCCCATCCTGGGCGGTGGTCACGACAGATGCGAGCCTATCAGGGTGGGGAGCAGTGTTTCTTCACCACAGGGCTCAGGGTACGTGGACTCAGAAAGAGTCCACCCTTCAGATCAATGTTCTGGAAATCAGAGCAGTTTTTCTTGCCCTGCGAGCCTTCCAACAGTGGCTGGCAGGCAAGCAGATCCGGATTCAGTCGGACAATTCCACAGCGGTGGCGTACATCAACCACCAAGGGGGAACACGCAGTCGACAAGCCTTCCAGGAAGTCCGGCGGATTCTGACGTGGGTGGAAGACACAGCATCCACCATATCCGCAGTTCACATCCCAGGCGTGGAAAACTGGAAAGCAGACTTTCTAAGTCGCCAGGGCATGGACGCAGGGGAATGGTCCCTCCACCCGGACGTGTTTCAGGAGATCTGTCGCCGCTGGGGGATGCCGGACGTCGACCTGATGGCGTCACGGCACAACAACAAGGTCCCGGTTTTCATGGCACGGTCTCACGATCACCGAGCTCTGGCGGCAGACGCCTTAGTTCAAGATTGGTCGCAGTTCCAGCTACCTTATGTGTTCCCACCTCTGGCATTGTTGCCCAGAGTGCTCCGCAAAATCAGGTCCGACTGCCGCCGCGCCATTCTCGTCGCTCCAGACTGGCCAAGGAGGTCGTGGTACCCGGATCTGTGGCATCTCACAGTAGGCCAACCGTGGGCGCTACCAGACCGTCCAGACTTGCTGTCTCAAGAGCCGTTTTTCCATCTGAATTCCGCGGTCCTGAACCTGACTGTGTGGCCATTGAGTCCTGGATCCTAGGGACCTCAGGTTTATCTCATGAAGTTGTTGCCACCATGAGACAGGCTAGGAAACCATCCTCCGCCAAGATCTACCACAGGACGTGGAAGATATTCCTATCTTGGTGCTCTGCCCAGGGAGTTTCTCCCTGGCCATTTGCATTGCCTATTTTTCTTTCCTTCCTGCAGTCTGGGTTGGAAAAAGGTTTGTCGCTTAGCTCCCTTAAAGGTCAAGTTTCCGCGCTATCCGTATTTTTTCAGAAACGCCTAGCGCGACTTCCTAAGGTACGCACGTTCCTGCAAGGGGTTTGTCATATCGTTCCCCCTTACAAGCGGCCATTGGAACCCTGGGATCTGAACAAGGTTCTAATTGCTCTCCAGAAGCCGCCTTTCGAGCCTATGAAGGAGATTTCTTTTTCTCGGCTTTCACAGAAAGTGGCTTTTCTAGTGGCGGTCACGTCTCTTCGGAGAGTGTCAGAGCTGGCGGCGTTATCTTGCAAATCTCCCTTCCTGGTGTTTCACCAAGATAATGTAGTTCTGCGTCCAATTCCAAAGTTTCTTCCCAAGGTGGTATCTTCCTTTCATCTCAATCAGGATATCACTTTACCATCTTTGTGTCCGCATCCAGTTCACCAATTTGAAAAGGGTTTGCATCTGTTGGACCTGGTGAGAGCACTCAGGATCTACATTTCCCGCACGGCGCCTATGCGCCGTTCGGATGCACTCTTTATCCTGGTCGCTGGTCAGCATAAAGGGTCGCAAGCTTCCAGATCCACCCTTGCGCGGTGGATCAAGGAACCAATTCTTCACACCTACCGTTCTGCTGGGCTTCCGATTCCATCTGGACTGAAGGCCCATTCTACCAGAGCCGTGGGTGCGTCCTGGGCATTACGGCATCAGGCTACGGCTCAGCAGGTGTGCCAGGCGGCTACCTGGTCGAGTCTGCACACTTTTACCAAGCATTATCAGGTGCATACCTACGCTTCGGCGGATGCCAGCCTAGGTAGACAAGTCCTTCAGGCGGCGGTGGCCCACCTGTAAGAAAGGGCTGCTTGACAGCCCTATCACGAGGTATTCTTTTACCCACCCAGGGACTGCTTTTGGACGTCCCAATTGTCTGGGTCTCCCAATTAGGAGCGAAAAAGAAGAAGGGAATTTTGTTTACTTACCGTAAATTCCTTTTCTTCTAGCTCCAATTGGGAGACCCAGCACCCGCCCTGTTTTTTCTTAGGGTATTTGTTTTTCGGGTGCACATGTTGTTCATGTTGATAAGTTGTGTTCTCCGATATTGTCTATCGGATTGAATTTGTTTTTGAAACAGTTATTGGCTTTCCTCCTTCTTGCTTTTGCACTAAAACTGAGGGACCCGTGCTCCCACGGGGGGGTGTATAGCCAGAAGGGGAGGGGCCTTACACTTTTAAGTGTAGTACTTTGTGCGGCCTCCGGAGGCAGTAGCTATACACCCAATTGTCTGGGTCTCCCAATTGGAGCTAGAAGAAAAGGAATTTACGGTAAGTAAACAAAATTCCCTTCTTTTGAAGAGTTTTATAATATATATAATATAACTAGTTTTATAATTAATCCATTTAGAAGAGTACAATCGTTTTTTGCTATTTAACCTAATTGCCAAAAATTCGGTACACTATTGTTTAATTCTTAATAATAATTAACATGAGCGATTAAAATAGTTTAGTTTGGGTTTTTTTTTTGTTACTGGTGCTACTCTTTTCTATGAAATATTTTTCATTGTATCCTTTTGTGTAGGGGGGCAAACTGTCATGGCCCAGCCATTACATATGCAGCCATTGTTGAAATTAAAGCAGCATCACGCTACACAGCCCCAGCAACAGCAGAAGACTCTACAGACACAGACCACGCTGGGTCAACAGAAGGTAAGCATTGAAATCAGCCCTTGTAAGGGTATGTTCACAAGCTGCGTTTTTCTCCCCCCTTAAAACTAGAATGTTGCCAGGGGATACGTGATTTTACACTTGTTTTCTTTGTCGCTCCATTGGGAGACCCAGACAATTGGGTGTATAGCTATTGCCTCTGGAGGCCACACAAAGTATTACACTTAAAAGTGTAAGGCCCCTCCCCTTCTGGCTATACACCCCCAGTGGGATCACTGGCTCACCAGTTTTGTGCTTTGTGCGAAGGAGGCAACACATCCACGCATAGCTCCACTTTTTAGTCAGCAGCAGCTGCTGACTATGTCGGATGGAAGAAAAGAGGACACATATAGTGTCCCCAGCATGCTCCCTTCTCACCCCACTGTATGTCGGAGGTGTTTGTAAGGTTGAGGTACCCATTGCGGGTACGGCGGCAGGAGCCCACATGCTGATTCCTTCCCCATCCCTTTTTACAGGGCTCTGGGTGAAGTGGGATTTACCGGTCTCCAGGCACTGAGACCGTGCTCCATCTACAGCCCCTGGAGAAGATGCTGGATGGAGCGGAGTACATCAGGGACATGGCCCTGCTTCCTCAAGGTACTCTGTGTCCCCGTGCATTTGGCGCTCACACCGCAGCATGCTGGGTGTTGTAGTGCGCCGGGGGACATCAGCGCTGCGGCGCCTGTGCCATGGCCTCATTCAGCTTTGCTGAAGCAGGCTCACTTATGGGAATTGGTCGCGCCGGCCGCTGGGACTGCGGCGCGGCTGGCACTTGTAGTGCGCCGGGGACTTCAGCGCGGCCTGCGCTTTTACGGCGGCCGCGCTGATAACTAGAGTCCCCGGCTTTTGCGGCCTGCTTCCGTTCGTTCCCGCCCCCAGACCTGCCAGTCAGGAGAGGGGCGGGACGCTGGCCACTTCCAGGAATCGGTCGCGCCGGCCGCTGGCAGCGGCGCGGCTGGCACTTGTGGTGCGCCGGGGACTTCAGCGCGGCCCGCGCTTTTACGGCGGCCGCGCTGATAACTAGAGTCCCCGGCTTTTGCGGCCTGCTTCCGTTCATTCCCGCCCCCAGACCTGCCAGTCAGGAGAGGGGCGGGACGCTGGCCACTTCTATGAATCGGTCGCGCCGGCCGCTGGAACTGCGGCGCGGCTGGCACTTGTGGTGCGCCGGGGACTTCAGCGCGGCCCGCGCTTTTACGGCGGCCGCGCTGTTAACTCGAGTCCCCGGCTTCTGGGCCTAGTCTCCCTTCGTTACCGCCCACAGCCCTGACAGTCAGGGTAGGGGCGTGACGCTGCATAGAGCAGAGCTGAGAGCTGGAGTATGTTTTGCATACTCCACCCCTCTCACTGTGTGCACTGTGAATCCGGATTCCCGCACTTTCTCAGGCACGCCCACGGCTTCCTTTTCTACAAGGACACCGGCAGCCATTAGTGTCAGTTTCTGTACGATACAGAGACAAGTGTGGAAGACCCTGGCATTCTGATAGTCACACAATCGCTGCAACAGGCGTTAAGCAGCACCTGTGGTGCTAACCCCACTAGTGCAGAAGTGCACTTATAGATATGCTTGTACTATATACATTGCACTGTTTGGTCGCACGTTGTATATACCCTCCTGGATTATGCGGAGGAGTTATCAGCATATTCTCTGTGTAAAACAAAGGTGCAGAACCACATGTTTTTCTATACAGCTGGTACAGCATGTACGGCTATACGGCCGGCAGGTACATAGACTCCCATTGTATGCACTAATGGCCAGGGGATGAGGACGGTGTCTGCAGTATTTACTGACAGTTTTTCTGAGACTATGGCTATGATACTAGAAGCCTAGCAGTCCGGACATGTCTCTCACAATATGGGCACTGTTGAATCATTGATCCATGGCCCCCCTCAGTGTGAATAACTAACAGCTCCGGGAATGTCACACGCATCCCAGAGTCACGGCTCTGCACGGACGTCAGTCCCAGACAGCCTAAGTGGGCTCGCTATGAGCGGCCTCGGTTTCATCAGGGTCCTAACAGAAGGACTCGCTGTGTAATGAGGCGGAAGTAGCGGCTCAGGATTCTGATCCTGAGACCGCTCTCAATCTGGATACACCTGATTGTGACGCCATAGTAAATAATCTTATAGCGTCCATCTATAGAATGTGGGTTATTTCTCACAGCTCCTCCAGTGGAGGAGTCAGCTTCACGTATTTTTCTGGACCACTCTGCCTTCAGAGAGGCAGTCCAGGAACACCACGCTTATCCAGATATGCGCTTCTCCAAACGGCTTAGGATACACGTTATCCCTGTCCCCTGACTTGGTCAAGGACTGGACCCAATGTCCCGAGCGGCATCCTCCAATCTCCAGGCTTGTAGCTAGATCCATAGTTGCAGTGGGAGATGGAACTGCAAACTCAAAGATGCCACTGACAGACAGATGGATCTCTGGTCGAAAGCCATCTATGAGGCTGTCGGCGCACCGTTGGCTCCGGCATTCTCTCCCTTGGGGCACTCCAAGCTATTTCAGCTTGTCTTACACAGATTGACACGGTTACACGTACATCTGTGCCGCAGGTGGCATCCTTAACCTCTCAAATGTCTGCATTTGTTTCTTACGCGATTCAGGTTGTCCTGGACTCTGCGAACCGTGCGGCGGTAGCCTCCGCTACTCCGTGTTTTTAAGCAGAGCCTGGTCTGCTCGTTAAGTGAATGGAAGGCAGATTCTGCTTCCAAAAAAAAAAAAAAAAAAAGGTTGCCTAACCAGTTGCCTTTTTCTGCTGACCGACTGTTTGGTGAGCGTTGGATGTAACCATCAAACAGTCCAGGGGTAAGGATTCATCCTTTCCTCAGCCCGGACACAACAAACCCCAACAGAGCAAGAGGCAGTCGGGGTTTTCGGCCTTTTCGAGGCTCGGGCAGGTCCCATTTTTCCTCGTCCAATGTGGACTCAAAAGGATCAGAGGAGCTAAGATTCTTAGCGGGCTCAGTCTCGCCCAAAAAAGCGACAGTCTGAAAACCCGCTTCCAAGGCGGCTTCCTCATGACTTGCGGCCTCGGTCGGTAGCAGGCTCTCCCGCCTTGGCGATATTTAGCTGCCATAGGTCAATGACCATTGAGTGTGAGACATTCTGTCTCACGGGTACAGGATAGAGCTCACTTCTCGTCCTCCAACTCGATTCTTCAGAATTTCTCCACCTCCCGGCCGGGCCGCTGCTCTTCTGCAAACAGGGTGCACTCTATAGGCAGAAAGAGTGATGACCCCCGTTCCTCTTCAGGAACAAGGTCACGGTTTTTACCCCAAATTCTTTGCGGTACCTATAACAACGGGCCGTTCCGTCCCGTTCTGGATCTAAAAATGCTCAGCAAGCTCGTGGACACCAGGCGGTTCCGGATGGAATCCCTCCGCCATGTCATCGCCTCAAGGTCCCAAGGATATTTCCTAGCATCATTAGGCATCAAGGATGCTTATCCACACGTGCCGATTGATCCAGAGCACTAGCGTTTCTACGCTTCGTTATAGGAGACGAACACCCTCTGTTCGTAGCTCTACCTTCCGGCTAGCGACAGTCCAACTGGTCTTCGCCAAGGTCAGGGCAGCAGTAGTCACAGTCCTGCACTCTCAGGGTCACTCTGTGGTCCCGTATTTAGACGATCTACTTGTCAAGGCACTCTCTTAGGAAACATGCCAACACTGCCCGAACGTTGCGCTGGAGACTCTCTAGAGTTTTGGGTGGATCATCAACTTTTTAAAGTCAGATCCGACCCCGACCCTATCGATAACATATCTAGGCATAGAGTTTCTTACTCTCTCAGCGATAGTGAAGCTGCCGCTAGACAAACAGCATTCACTACGGGCTGCAAGCTCTTCTTTAAGAACCAGTCGCACACATTGAGACGCCTCATGCACTTCCTACGTAAGATGGTAGCAATGGAGGCAGTTCCTTTCGCGCAGTTTTACTGCGTCCACTATAATGGGACATTCTCCGCCAATGGGACGAGGAGTCGACGTCCCTCAACAGAGTCGTCGTTCTTTCTCAGGCGGCCAAGGAATCTCTACGGTGGTGGCTTCTTCTCACCTCTTGGTCAAAAAGAAGGTCCTTCCTATCCCCGTCCTGGGCGATAGTTACGACAGACGCGAGTCTATCAGGGTGGGGAGCAGTTTTTCTCCACTACAGCGCTCAGGGTACGTGGACTCAGCAAGAGTCCACTCTTCAGATCAATGTTCTTGAACACAGAGCAGTGTATCTTGCCCTACAATCCTTCCAACAGCGGCTGGAAAGCAAGCATATCCGACTTCAGTCGGACAGCTCCACAGCGGTGGCATACATCAACCACCAAGGAAGAACGCGCAACCGGCAAGCCTTCCAGGAAGTCCGGCAGGTTCTGATGTGGGTGGAAGACACGGCATCCACCATATCCACAATTCACATCCCAAGTGTGGAAACTAGGAAGCTGACTTCCTAAGTCGCTGAGGTGTGGCCGAAAGAGTATGGTCTCCTCACCCGGACGGGTTTCAGGAGATCTGGCGCCGCTGACAGAGGCCGGACGTCGATCTAATGGCGTCACGGCACAACAACAATGTGCCAGCTTCATGGCACGGTTTCACAATCATCGAGCTCTGGCGGCAAACGCCTTAGTTCAGCATTGGTCGCAGTTCCAGCTACCTTAGGTGCCACCTCTGGCATTGTTGCCCAGAGTACTGCGCTAGATCAAGACCGACTGCGGCCGCGCCATCCTCGTCGCTACAAATTGGCCGAGGATGTTGTGGTACTCGGTTCTGTGGTGCCTCACGGTAGGCTAACCGGGGGCACTACCAGACCAATCAGACTGGCTGTCTCAAGGGCCATTCTTCCATTTGAATTCTACGGCCCTCAACCGGATGGTGTGGCATTGAGTCCTGGAACCTAGTGTCGTCAGGATTACCTCAGGACGTGGTTGCCACCATGAGACAGGCTAGCATACCAACGTCCGCCAAGATTGACCACAGGACGTGGAAGATGTTCTTATCTCGGTGCTCGGCGCAGGGTGTTTCTCCCTGGCCGGTTGCATCGTCTATGTTTCCTTCCTTCCTGCAATCTAGGTAGGAAAATGGGTTGTCGCTCAGTTCCCTTTAGGGACAAGTCTCAGCGCTATCTGTATTTTTTCAGAAACGACGATTTCCTCAGGTACGCACGTTCCTACGGGGAGTTTGTCTTCTCAGCACTCCGTACAAGCGGCCGTTAGAGCCCTGAGATCTGAACAAGGTTCTAATTGCTCTCCAGATGCCGCCTTTCGAGCCTTTGAAGGATGTCTCCCTTCCCGTTTTTCACGGGAAGTGGCCTTCTAGTAACGGTCTCGTCTCTTAGGAGAGTTTCCGAGCTAGCAACGCTCTCATACAAACTCCCTTCCTGGTCCTTCACCAGGACAGGGTAGTTCTGCGTCCGGTTCCGGAATTTCTCCCTAAGGTGGTATCCCATTTTCATATCAATCAGGATATCACCTCACCTTCTTTGTGTCCTCGTCCAGTCCATCAATTTCAGAAAGATTTGCATCTGTTGGTTCTGGTGAGAGCACTCAGGTTCTACTTCCCGCATGGCGCTCCTGCGCCACCCGGATGCACTCTTTGTCCTTGTCGCTGGTCGGCGTAAACAGTCGCAAGCTTCCAGATCCACCCTTGCTCGGGGGCTCGAGGAACCAATTCTTGAAACCTACAGTTCTACTGGGCTTCTGGTTCTCTCAAGGCCGAAGGCCCATTCTACCAGAGCCGTGGGTGCATCCTGGGCATTACGGCACCAGGCTACGGCTCAGCAGGTGTGTCAGGCACCCACCTGGTCGAGTCTACTTACTTTTACCAAGCATTATCAGATGCATACCTACGCTTCGGCAGACGCCAGCCTAGGTAGATAAGTCATTCAGGCGGCGGTTGGCCACCTGTAGGAGAGGGCCGTTTGACGGCCCTATCATGAGGTATTCTTTTACCCACCCAGGGATTGCTTTTGGACATCCCAATTGTCTGGGTCTCCCAATGGAGCGACAAAGAAGAAGGGAATTTTGTTTACTTACCGTAAATTCCTTTTCTTCTAGCTCCAATTGGGAGACCCAGCACCCGCCCTGTTTTCTCGGGGTTTTTCTGTTTTTTCGGGTACACATGTTGTTCATGTGGTATGGTTCAGTTCTCCGATGTTTCCTCGGATTGAATTGGTCTTTAAACCAGTTATTGGCTTTCCTCCTTCTTGCTTTGGCACTAAAACTGGTGAGCCAGTGATCCCACTGGGGGTGTATAGCCAGAAGGGGAGGGGCCTTACACTTTTAAGTGTAATACTTTGTGTGGCCTCCAGAGGCAATAGCTATACACCCAATTGTCTGGGTCTCCCAATTGGAGCTAGAAGAAAAGGAATTTACGGTAAGTAAACAAAATTCCCTTCTTTGCATATATTTTCACCCATTTACTTTAATGGGTTTAAGAGCTGCAAAACCACTGTAAGAATTGACATGTGGCATTTAGGTAAAAACACAGAAGGCCTCATAATAAAATCCAATGTGCGCATGATTTTTCAGATTTTTTTTTATGTTGGTACTGTAAAACTGCCAATTTGTGGAAACTACGCAGCAAAAACACCACTTGTGAACATAGAATAAGGCTGGATTTGTACATTAAGCTATGTTGCAGACGGATTTTTTTTCTCACACACAGGTGTAGATACAAAAGAGAAGAAAAGTTTTACATGCTTACTTTATACTTTTGTATTCACTTCTATTGTTTATCTTTGACTTAAAAAGTACACATACATGAATTCTCTGGGATTTACATTAATGAGCTTGCAATTTTAAACATTTAATCAGAATTATTAACTTTGCAATTTGCTTTTTATTTAACATTCTGTTGCCATAGTTACCAGCTATTACTGCAGTCACGCAAAAAAGCTTATGTCGCATGCAGCCTCTATGCTTTATTGCTTGTAACCGCTGCTCTGACACGTGCTGAATTTGTGTCCTGTGCTTTTCCATTCTTCCTCGGATTACAACATGTTTGCTGGATTAAAGATTTTTTTTTTTTTTATACATTTTATATTGAAAATCCACAATAAACAAGTCAATGTTTGCCGTTTAAAGTTGAATTTGCTGTTTTGCTGCAGAATTTATGATGTCTGCAAAGATATTTCCTAGTTCAGGGGAATATAGCAGCCCCATTTAGGCTATGTGCGCACGTTGCGTAAATACATGCAGTTACGCTGCGCTTTGTAGCGCAGCGTAACTGCATGCGTCCTGCGTCCCCTGCACAGTCTATGGAGATTGTGCAGGGGCCGTGCGCACGTGGCGTCTTAGAGCGCAGCGCTTCGGCTGCTGCCGAAGCGCTGCGTTCTAAGAAGTGACATGTCACTTCTTTCCTGCGCTTTGCCGGCAGCTCCTGCTCTGTCTATGGCAGGAGCTGCAGGCAGAGCGCATGGAATCGGCTTTTTTTTTTTTTCTCTACAGACATTTTCTGCAGCGATTTGAAGCGCACGTGTGCTCTTCAGATCGCTGCAGAAATTTCTGCAGGGACAGTACGCAACGTGCGCACATAGCCTAAAAGTTAAAGCACTTAATAGACAGAATGACCTTAAAGAGTATGTGTACACATGGCGTATTTGTTGCAGATATTTCTGCAGCAAAAACCAGTGAGTTGGCAAAAAAAAATGCTGCATAACATACAGACATTTTTACTTTCCTTTTTTTCCCCCCCATTCATCTATGTAAATAAAAAACCCTGCTAAAACAATTCACATGCTGCAGATTTGACGCTTTGTTTCAATTCCGGAAGAGAAAAATAAGCAGCATGTTGATTTCAGAAATCTCATTCACTTTGCTGATATCATAAAGGGCAATGTTTTCTTACTTTTGAAAAACACTGCAAAAAATGCAGTGTGTACAAGCCCTAACAGGTTCTATTGAAATAGTGGTCGTAGCACCTATTCCTTACCTGCATCACCTGGCACTGTTGGAAATTGTCAATACCTTTTTAATGTTTAGTAAACTAATTTTGTAGCTTCCCCATCAAATATTACATAAACTTATTATTATTTATATTTCTTTCTATAAAACCTGTTTCTAACATTATCACTGTGCTCCATTTATAAAGGTTACCTGAACTGTCCACAGTAGCACAATGGTTATTTAATGATTTTTTTTTTTTTTTTTTAGAATATACAAACTATGCTCTTACATACTACCAAGCAGAATGTTACACGCTAACACTAATGTATATAATGCTGTATTTTGTATCCATTAATGGCAGTTACGTTGATCTCTTCCTGTCTGCTTTTTCCCTGGGCTTTTAATGCTCAGCCTTACCTTTCCCTTCAGATAACAACACCTCAAGTGTCCAGTGCATCACAGCAGCAAAAAGTCACCTACACCAACCAGCCAGGCATAAAAACTCAGTTCCTGACCACATCCTTAACTCAGGCACAGAAGGCACCTGGAACCCAGCAAGTTCAAGCTCAAATTCAGGTAAAAACCACAGGATCACTGTGTGATGGAGTAATCAGGCAGCCATTGCTTGAAGCCATGATGGGTGATATGTCTAATTTTATAAAATCTAGCTTCATACAGCAGTCACATGGTGACTGAGATGCGACTAAAAACCCTGCTGACTTGCTCAGTGGTGTAATTTCTACATGACAGCACGTGTTATATTTTTAAAGAGGATCTGTCACTATGTCAATAGCAGCCAGTTTTTTTCCTTTATTCCTGCTGCTTCCCTGGGCGTTTTTTTCCCTTAAAGTAAATTTGGTATCGCTATAATCGTACTGAACCAAATAATATAACAGACTTATCACATTTAACCAAAACATATAATAATCCTTAAAATGATCAATTTATTTAATCTTGCTTAAAAGCATACAAAATACGCAGAATAAATATAAATACAATAGTCTAAAGTGCACAGATAAAGAAGGGAGGAGGATTATAGATCACACCCTACAGGTTAACCTCCCTCCTGTCCACTACCTAACGCAGAAGTTGGCATCCTAATAATGAACTCTATAGCACCCCCACTCTCCGATGCCTCACGCGATCGGCACTCTAATAATGAACGATATGGCGCCCCCACTCTCCGATGGCTATCTCTAAACTGCCCTACCTCGCCCTAGCAACAGATATGAAAGGTGCACTTTAAGCACAGGCACTTTAAATATTTATTTGCTGCTAGGGTGCATTAGGGCAAACTAGGGACAGTCTTTGTGGAGTGGGGGCACCATAATACATTAGTGTATAGGAAGGAGGTATATATTAAGGTATGTACATGTGTAACCATGCTCCCATTCCTGCACAAAGATCCAGCTGTTCCCAACCTCACTGCTGATTGGTGTGAGGCTGAACTGGGGCATTGATACGACCTCATTATTGACAAAAACCTCACTGGCTATCCACTGGAATTATTATTATTTTGAGTACGTTTTTTGCACCTTGTCAGATGTGAGCACGTTTCATATCTGTTGCTAAGGCGAGGTAGGGCAGTTTAGGGATAGCCATCGGAGAGTGGGGGCGCCATATTGTTCATTATTAGGGTGCCAACCTCTGCGTGAGGAAGTGGACAGGAGGGAGGTTAACCTGTAGTGTGTGATCTATAACCCTCCTCCCTTCTTTATCTGTGCACTTTAGTCTATTGCATATATATTTATTGTGTATATTTTGGATGTTTTTAAGCAAGATTAAATAAATTGATGATTTTAAGGGTTATTTATTATTTATTGTTTTAGTTCATAAACAATTCCTATACTTTTTGATTTTAGACTTATCACATTTACCGCATGGTGAACTGCACAAAACTAACAATAAGAATTATTATTCTTGTACTGCCGTCTGTTTATTCTACATTCACATTTATCCCGTGCTTTCCTTTGACGGAACCACTCAGTATATTAAGGAAAATGGAGTCACTTTGTCCAGGTGTCACGTTATTTTAGTTGTCTTCTTAGTGTACAAATGTGAACGACCACCATCTAAAAAGATGGACACCTCAGGAACAGATGTCACGTCCAAAGTGTCTCCATCTGCCTCTCCTTTTGAGCCCCCTGTAACTAAACTACAGTAAGCGGCAATGTTTGTCATTAGTAAAAACAAAAAGACCAGCTCACCTGTATCCAGTGCATGGACAATCACCTCCAAGGATCCAAATAGAAAAAAGTAGTAAGTCCAGCACATATAAAAAACTTGTTTTCTCTGACGCCTCATTGAGGGACACAGGACCATGGACCATGGGTGTTGTGCTACTTATCCATAGGAGGATACTAAGTAGATACAAAGATGTTAGCTCCTCCCCTGCAGTATACACCCCCTGGCCCAGCCAGGCTACTTCAGTTTTAGCTTAGTGTCTATAGGAGGCACATCCCTGCAGACTACTGCAGAAAGAATTTTTTGTTTTTTAGAGGGCGACGGTTTCCGTCGGGGACCGATTTCCCAAAACCATCAACAGGCGGGAACGCGGAGAGCCCCCAGGACTCAGTGCACCCGCAGCTGCTGTACACTTATAGAGTTTTTTCTGTCCACCATTGTTGTGCAGGGCTGGAGGGGGGAGTCCCTTCCCACCATTTTTTTGTTTATTATATTTTCTCATGCCTTCTTGTCAGAGCTAAGCCCCGCCCCTTCAGACACTCAGTAGCCACGCCCCCTCAAAGCGCGCGTACCTCTCCTCACACAGGAGCCCTGCAGAGCATTGCTCCCTCTTGTTGTGATCAGAGCCTGTGGGCGTCTCTCAGAGCTGGCTTCCTGAGTTTGTGGCTCATCAGCCAGAGGCTGCAGTCACATGTTTTATGACCTGCACAACTACAGCAACAACTACAAGACTTTTAATGTATCCTGCCATGCTGAGCTACTAGGGGTTGATAGCACCTCTTCCTTCTGTAAGTCCGGTGCCCCTGTAGCCCCCCCCTTCCCCCCCCGCCACCACCGCAGCAACCGCTGCCAGCCCAGAGCCTACGGCTCCCAGTCCCCCAGAATGGACGCAGTTCCCAGAACCTTGTGCTGGCTAAGCAACATCGTCCTCACACCCCTCGGGGCCCCTGGACAAAACGCAGCCTGATGACGCCTCTATAGAGGGTCCTTCTGATAAGAATCAGCTCTCTGCTTCACCGGTTGCAGATCAGAAAAAGGGCATGACCCCCATGGTTCTCCCTCTGGGGTACACAGATGGGGTTCTCCCACATGTCTCTGAGGAGCCGGAGGAAGGGGAATGATGTTTGTACCGGGATGATTCCTTGGTTTCAACCTCCCCGAGCGATCAAGCTGCGATGGACTCTTATTGCAGCAATCAACCAAACTCTGCATGTGGAAGATCTCCCATCCACTACTACTGACCCTGCGGTCTCCTTTAAAAGGGTGAAGAAACCTCAAAAAAAAAAAAAAAGTTTTTTGACGCCGCTTCGGTATCTGTAAACTCATGGAGTCCCTTTACCCCTTTGGCTTAGCTGTCTCTAAGGGCTGGGTCGATCCGGCCTTAGTGGACCCTCACCCGGCTTCCCGCCTGCCTGAAGGACCCTCCTGTCTTTTACAGACAGACAAGTGGAGCAGCTCGATCGCTCCGCCTTGAGGCTGCGGGTCCCTCTCCCCTTCCGTGTGGGTCGCACAGGCACCAGGACTACCAGTTTCCCTCAGACCCTCACAGATGTAACAGTTCACATTGCTGCGGCGGCAGAGTACCTCATGCAGGCCTCCCTCGACGCTGCTACCTGCGCAGTTATTGCTGCCTCAAATACCATAGCCATCCTTAAGGCCCTCTGGTTCCGATAATGGAGAGCGGACTCTGTCTCTAAGAGGCCTCTCACAGTACTCCTTTCCAGACCGATGGTTTGCCGATCATCTGGACAGGCTCTTTTTTTTTTTTCTTTTCTTTATCGTTCCTATGGGAGACCCAGATCATGGGTGTTTAGCTTCTGCCTCCGGAGGACACACAAAGTACTACACTTAAAAGTGTAGCTCCTCCCTCTGAGCTTATACACCCCCTGACGAGCAGACTTAGCCAGTTTATCGCTTTGTGTTCAGGTGGCATATATCCACACATGCATTCTCATCTGATTTATTTGATTTTTGGAAAGAGTTTGAAGAAAAGCGGGTCCATGTCTGGACTCCCGGCATGTCCCTTCTCACCCCACTGTGTCGGCGGTGTTGTTAAGGTTGATTCCTAGGCTGGAGCCTTACATGCCGCGCTCCTTCACCATCCCTCCTGGGCTCTGGCTTGAAGTGTGAGCCAGCACGGTCTCCATGCTTGGCAGGAGACCGGTCTCCATCCGCAGCCCTTCAGGACCCTGCTGGACCGGAGCACTCATCCCCAGGGACTTGGAACCCTGCGTCTCAGCAAGCTAAGTACCTGAGACGTTTATATATTGGGGGTCCCTGTACTTTATTGTTGTGGGAGAGTGTGCTGATTGTGTTTTATGACATTTCCGGCGGGTTCTCTGGCTGTCGCCTGAGAACCGCGCCGATGGTGCCTGCGTGCCGGCCGCGCCGCTCAAATTTAGGCCCCGGCTTCGCCGGAGGCCTAGTTTCGGTTTCACTGCCCTCGCATGTCACTCATACACAGGGACAGGCTCGGCTCCGCCCGGTGGCCGTTCTACACAGGGGAGGGACACTCCCCACTGCAGTGTGTGTCCCCTCCCCTGTAGGTCTCTATGGCCCTCCAGATCCCGCTCCGCAAGCAAGTCCCGCCCCCTCTCTTCGCTCCGGCGGCCATTTTCTCAGCGTTCTCTACTGCGATCAGTCATTTCAGCGCTGGTCTGCAGCATCTCTGCTGAGGTGCTGTGCTTGGGGGTCCGGGCTTCGGGATCTGGAGGGCACACAACACCGCTCCAGCGGTCTGGTAAGCCACAACCGGTCTCCGGTTGTGGACCTCTGATTATACTCTCTGGGGTTCATTCTCTGGCACAGCCCCCACTCCAGCAGCATGTCTCACACGAGGAGCAAGGCTCCAAAGCTGTATTTAGTATGCACTGCATGTAAGCTCCTGCTGTCTGAACCGAGCATATTCCCACATTGTGATGCCTGCTCTAACCTGGCGGTGCCTCAGCCTGGAGTCTCACCCCCAGTGGTCTCTCAGCCTGCTCCTGTGGCTGAACCCCCGGTCTGGGTAGAGTCCTTCTCTAGGTCTATCTCCCAGTCATTTGCTGACTCCATGGGACTTCTCGACGAAAAAAGGGGATGGCACCTCCTGTCCGTGTGACAACAAGATATTGGGGTGCACTTTAGGTTCCAAAGCCATAAATTGAAAGATAGACAAGGCACTCCCAAAATGCTTTGCATTAAAATTTATGTGCTTTAGAACGTTTTCGGTCCTATTTGGACCTTCATCAGTAGCACTGTACAGAAAAAATTAAACATAATATTTTTACAATCAGAAAAATAAAATTGATATCCAAAACAAAGAGAAAACATACAGACAATATTTACAAAATTTCATATATATATATCTGGTATGCATGATTCACAATATTTCAAATTCATATTGGAAAGATATAAAAATAAATATAAAATCTTTCCAATATGAATTTGAAATATTGTGAATCATGCATACCAGATATATATATATGAAATTTTGTAAATATTGTCTGTATGTTTTCTCTTTGTTTTGGATATCAATTTTATTTTTCTGATTGTAAAAATATTATGTTTAATTTTTTCTGTACAGTGCTACTGATGAAGGTCCAAATAGGACCGAAAACGTTCTAAAGCACATAAATAAATTTTCATGCAAAGCATTTTGGGAGTGCCTTGTCTATCTTTCACTCCATGGGACTTCTGTCCAGGACTTTGCTGAACATGCATCAGCCCCTTTCACAGGGTGCCTCTGCTGCTAGGGGTCTCTCAGGACCGGAGCTCACTGAGGATTCATCATCTGGTCCCAGACCCCGTCCTTCTAAGAAGAGACGCAGGGTTCCCTCTCCTTCCTCGTCCCGCGGCTCTGATTCAGGAGCTGACTCGCAGGACCAGGAGGATGCCTTTACGGGGGGCTCGGAGGTTAACTCCATGTGCCCCATTGATCTGTCCGAAAGTGACTCAGATGTTAGTGATTTGATTGCGTCCATTAATTGTGTACTGGATCTCAATCCGCCAGTATCAGAGGAGCAACCCTCTCTGGCAGAAAAGCACCAGTTTACCTCGCCTAAGAGGGCAAAGAGTGTGTTCTTTAACCACTCCAGTTTTCAGGCCGCTGTGACCAAGCCCAGGGCCTGTCCTGACAAACGCTTCCCAAAGCGTGGTTCTGATGACCGCTTTCCCTTTCCACCTGAGGTGGTCAAGGAGTGGGCTCATTCCCCAAAGGTAGACCCCCCGGTGTCTAGACTCTCAGCCCGGACCGTTGTATCGGTGGCTGATGGCACCTCTCTTAAGGATTCCACTGACCGCCAGATTGACCTTCTGGCCAAATCCGTATATGAAGCGGCGTGGGCCTTGTTCTCCCCGACACTTGCAGCAGTGTGGGCTCTCAAAGCCATCTCTGCTTCTCTAGAGGGCATGCATTCCCTCGCCAGGGAATCTATGCCCGAAATGGTTACCTTAACTTCCCAAGCTTCAGCTTTTTCATCCTATGCCATGTCTGCCATGCTGGAGGCTTCTCACCGCACTGCGGTGGCTTCGGCTAATTCCCTCGCTATCCGCAGGATCTTGTGGCTTCGAGAGTGGAAGGCATATGCTTCTTCAAAGAAGTACCTTGCTGGACTCCCTTTTGCTGGGTCCCGGCTGTTCGGTGAACAGCTGGATGAAATTATTAAGGAAGCTACTGGCGGGAAGAGTACTTACATGCCACAAACCAAAACCAGGAAACCTGTCCAGGGCAGGAATCAGTCGAGGTTTCGTTCCTTTCGTTCCTCCAACTGGTCGTCCTCTAAGCTCTCGGCCTCGTCCACTAACTTAGCCAAGGACCAGAAATCCAACTGGCGCCCAAAAGCGCGTCCACAAAAGACCGCAGGAGGTGCTGCCGCCAAGGCAGCCTCCTCGTGACTATCTGTCCGCGCCAGCAACGTCCTTAGTCGGTGGCAGGCTCTCCCACTTTGGCGACGCGTGGTTTCAACACGTCTCCAATCAGTGGGTGAGGGATATCATCTCCCACGGCTACAGGATAGAATTCTCTTCCAGCTCGCCAAACAGATTTTTTCTCTCAACTCCCCCGTGCTCCAAGGCCGCCGCCTTCTCTCAGGCCGTGGCATCCTTGCAGGCCAACGGAGTAATTGTACCGGTTCCCGCCCGGGAACGGTTCAGAGGTTTCTACTCAAATCTCTTCCTAGTCCCCAAAAAGGACGGTTCCTTCCGGCCCATCCTGGATCTCAAGCTTCTCAACAAGCATGTTCAGGTGCGGCATTTTCGCATGGAGTCTCTGCGATCAGTCATTGCCTCAATGACCCAAGGGGATTTCCTGGCATCCATCGACATCAGAGATGCCTATCTGCATGTGCCAATTGCAGTTTCACACCAGCGTTGGCTAAGTTTTGCAATCGGAGAGGAACATTTCCAATTCGTGGCTCTCCCCTTCGGGTTGGCCACAGCTCCTCGGGTATTCACCAAGGTCATGGCAGCAGTGATTGCGGTCCTGCACCTACAGGGGTTGGCAGTGATCCCTTAGCTGGACGACCTTCTAGTCAAGGCTTCATCCAGCGTGGACTGTCAGCGGAGTGTCTCGCTCACTCTCGCCACTCTAGCCCAATTCGGGTGGCCTGTCAATCTTCCCAAATCCACTTTGACTCCGACCCAGAGTCTCACGTACCTAGGGATGCAGTTCGAGACTTTGCCGGCACTTGGGAAGTTGCCCTTAGTCAAACAGCAGTCCCTCCAACTGGCGGTGCGCTCTCTGCTGAGGCCCCGCCGTTATTCCCTCAGGCGCCTGATGCAGGTGCTGGGTCAAATGGTGGTGTCAATGGAGGCTGTTCCCTTTGCCCAGTTCCATCTGCGTCCCCTGCAGCTGGACATTCTCCGCTGTTGGGACAAGCGGCCTTCCTCCTTGCACAGGTTAGTGGCTCTGTCGCCACAGACCAGGAGCTCTCTTCACTGGTGGCTTCGGCCCCTCTCTCTGTCCCAGGGGCGCTCCTTTCTGGCCCCGTCCTGGGTGATCCTCACCACAGATGCCAGTCTATCCGGCTGGGGAGCGGTATGTCTCCACCACCGAGCGCAGGGCACTTGGACTCCGTCCGAGTCAGCCCTTTCGATCAATGTGCTGGAAACCAGAGCCGTGCTTCTGGCTCTCCTAGCTTTTCACCATCTGCTGGCGGGCAGGCACATCCGAGTCCAGTCAGACAACGCGACAGCGGTTGCCTACATCAATCACCAAGGCGGGACACGCAGCCGCCTGGCAATGTTGGAGGTACAACGCATCCTTCAATGGGCGGAGGACTCCAAGTCCACCATATCCGCAGTCCACATCCCGGGCGTGGAAAACTGGGAGGCAGATTATCTCAGCCGTCAAACCGTGGACAGTGGCGAGTGGTCCCTGCACCCGGCAGTTTTTCAGTCAATCTGCCGCAAATGGGGCACTCCGGACGTGGACCTAATGGCATCCCGTCACAACAACAAAATTCCTGTTTACGTGGCTCGCTCCCACGATCCCCAGGCATTTGCCGCGGACGCTCTGGTTCAAGACTGGTCCCAGTTTCGTCTGTCCTACGTGCTTCCCCCTCTAGCTCTCTTGCCCAGAGTCCTGCGCAAGATCAGAATGGAGGGCCGTCGAGTCATCCTCATTGCTCCGGACTGGCCCAGGCGAGCTTGGTACCCAGACCTGCTCCATCTGTCCGTAGAGGTGCCGTGGCATCTTCCGGACCGTCCAGACCTTCTCTCACAAGGTCCGTTTTTCCGCCTGAATTCTGCGGCTCTCAAATTGACGGCGTGGCTCTTGAGTCCTGGATCTTGACGGCTTCTGGTATTCCTCCTGAAGTCATCTCCACTATGACTCGTGCCTGTAAGTCTTCCTCCGCCAAGATCTATCACAGGTCTTGGAAAATTTTCCTGTCCTGGTGTCGCTCTTCCGGCCATCCTCCTTGGCCATTCTCCTTGCCGACCCTTCTGTCCTTTCTACAGTCCGGTCTGCAGCTGGGGCTGTCCCTCAACTCTCTCAAGGGACAAGTCTCAGCTCTGTCAGTGCTGTTCCAGCGGCGTCTCGCCCGGCTGGCTCAGGTCCGCACCTTCATGCAGGGCGCGTCTCACATCATTCCGCCTTACCCTTGGATCCCTGGGACCTCAATTTGGTTCTCACGGTTTTGCAGAAACCCCCTTTGAGCCTCTTAGGGAGGTTTCTTTGTTTCGTCTTTCACAGAAAGTGGTCTTTCTAGTGGCCATAACTTCCCTCAGGAGAGTCTCCGATTTGGTTGCGCTCTCTTCGGAGTCACCTTTTTTTGGTTTTTCATCAAGACAAGGTGGTTCTCCGTCCGACTCCGGACTTTCTTCCTAAGGTGGTCTCTCCTTTCCACCTTAACCAGGACATTACCCTACCTTCCTTTTGTCCGGCTCCTGTTCATCGCTTTGAAAAAGCGCTGCATACTCTGGATCTGCTGCGTGCTCTCCGGATCTATCTGTCTCGCACCGCTGCTCTTAGGCGGTGCACCTCTCTTTTTGTGCTAACCACAGGTCGGCGCAAGGGCCTCTCTGCTTCTAAGCCGACCTTAGCCCGTTGGATTAGGTCGACCATTTCGGACGCCTACCAGTGTTCTCAGGTGCCTCCCCCGCCGGGGATCAAGGCACACTCGACCAGAGCTGTCGGTGCCTCTTGGGCTTTCAGGCACCAGGCTACGGCTCAGCAGGTCTGTCAGGCTGCCACTTGGACTAGCCTGCATACCTTTTCAAAGCACTACCAAGTGCATGCTCATGCTTCGGCAGATGCGAGCTTGGGCAGACGCATCCTTCAGGCGGCTGTCGCCCATTTGTGAAGTTAGGTTCTGCCTACTTCTTAGTTTTTCTGTTTATTTCCCACCCATGGACTGCTTTGAGACGTCCCATGGTCTGGGTCTCCCATAGGAACGATAAAGAAAAAGAGAATTTTGTTTACTTACCGTAAATTCTTTTTCTTATAGTTCCGTATTGGGAGACCCAGCTCCCTCCCTGTTGCCTGTTGGCAATTTCTTGTTTCGCGTGTTTTTCACCGGCTGTTGTTGTTGACAGAGTCTCCGGTTGTTCCGGTTCTTGCTCTGTTTTTACTTGTGGGTGGCCATTCTCCTTCAGCTTTTGCACTAAACTGGCTAAGTCTGCTAGTCAGGGGGTGTATAAGCTCAGAGGGAGGAGCTACACTTTTAAGTGTAGTACTTTGTGTGTCCTCCGGAGGCAGAAGCTAAACACCCATGGTCTGGGTCTCCCAATACGGAACTATAAGAAAAAAAGAATTTACGGTAAGTAAACAAAATTCTCTTTTTTTTTTTTTTTCTGACACCACGGGAGGAAAAGAGTACCTCCCTCCCCCAACTCTAGCCCATGATGTTTTTTTACTAGACAAGCAGGGCCCGACCTTCTCTACCCTCCCCGAGTCCACCTCGTCCTGGCAGTCTAGACAAAGACCGAGGAGTCTCGTCCTCCTCCATCTAGGCCGCCGCCTCAGACCACAAATGGGTGCGATACCTTGTGTCTTCCGGTTACCACATTGAATTCCGGACCCGATCCCCAGGTCAGTCTTTTCTCTCAACCCCCCCCCCCCCTCCCCCCAAAGGCTCCAAAACATCGCAAGGCCTTCTCCTCAGCAATCCACTCCCTCCAAATGGCGTGGGCGATGGTACCTGTTCCGGACGGCGAGAGGTTCAAGGCCTTCTATTCCAACCTCTCGTGGTCCCCCAAAAAAGGACGGGTCAGTTCGACCCATCCTGGACCTCTAACACCTGAGCAAACATGTGCACGTAAGGAGATTCAGAATGGAATTCCTAGGGTCCATTATTACCTTTATGGAGAATTCCTTGCCTCCCTAGCTATCAGGGACGCGTACCTGCACATACCCATCGCTCCAGCTCACCAAATGTTCCTCCGCTTCGCGGTTCAGGACTTTTTTTTTTTTTTTTCTTTTTTTCATTTGTGGCCCTACCCTCGGCTCTGCCACAACACCAAGGGTCTTAACAAAGGTCATGGCGGCCGCCATGAGTGCCCTTCATGCCAGGAGAGTGGCTGTTCTGCCTTGCTTGGATGACTTCCTCATCAAGGGCTCAACCAGCGTGCAGATCTCTGTGGGCATCCTATCCCGCTTAGGGTGGCTTCTGACTCCAGTCAAATCATCCCCGGTCCCGTCAATCCGTCACCTCCCTGGGCATGTCCCTGGACACCCTTTGGGGCTTGATATTTCTCCCTCAAGACAAGGCGACCGCTCTACAACAAGCGGTACACTGCCCTCTACGTACTCCTCTTGCTCCATACGATTCAGTATGAGAGTGCTAGGTAGGATAGCGGCCGCTATAGAGGCAGTGCTGCTCGCTTAGCCACACTACCGCCCACTGCAGCTTGCGCTTCTAGCTGCCTGGGACAAGAGCCCCTTTTCCTTTGACGAACTTTTCACCTGACACCTTCAGTCAGGTATGCGCTTTGCTGGTGGCTTCAGTCCTCTTCCATATCGAGAAGGAGTTTTTCTCCCCCAAGTGGACTGGCTACTCCTGACCACGGACGCCAGCCTCTTAGTCTGGGGAGCAGCGTACTAGCTCCACACTGCTTCAGGACGTTGGACGCTCCAGGAGTCTTCCCTTCCCAGAAATCATCCTGAAAATCAGCGCAATCTTCTCGCACTCAGGTCATTCCCCCCTTCTGCTAGCAGGTCGTTTGATTCGGGTCCAATTGGACAATGCAACAGCTGTGGCCTATGTCAATCGGCAGGGAGGTACCAGCAGCAAGACAGCTTATCTCGAGGTCCTCAGGATCCTCACCTGGGCCGACTCGACGGGGGTCTGTGTTTTCAGCATTACACATACCGGGAGTAGAGAACTGGGCGGCGGACCTTCTAAGTCGCCAAGCCCTGGCCGCCGGAGAGTGGTTTCTCCACCCAGAAGTGTTCCCACACATCTGCACTCGCTGGGGTACACCAGACGTGGATCTAATGGCCTCAAGGTTGAACGCAAAGGTACCCGCGTTCTTAGCCAGGTCACGTGATCCACAGTCCACTGGCGCGGATGCTCTAGTCTCCTAAAGTCGCTTCCGTCTACCTTACATGTTTTTCGCCTCTGCCCCTGCTGCCGCAAGTAATCAAGAAGATCAAGGCAGAAGGAGTCCCGGTAATACTAATAGCACCTGACTCGCCCAGGTGCGCCTGGTATGCTGAATTAGTACAATTGCTCATGGCGCCTCGTAAGCATCCCAGACCTGCTGACCCAAGGGCCCATTTCCCATCAGAACTCCAGAGCCCTGAAGCTGACGGCCTGGCTATTGAGACCTGGGACTTTAACAAGAGCGAGATTCTCTCCCGCTGTCATCTCCACCATGTACAGTGCCCGAAAGCCGGCCTTCATCCCGTATTTACCACCATACGTGGAAAACTTTCCTTTCCCAGTGCAGGGAATCTAATGTCCAACCTATGCCTCTGGCGATCCCCAGAATTCTTGATTTATTTTTTTTGCAGTCAGGTTGCAAAAGGGGTTGGCCCTCAGCTCCCTTAAGGGGCAGGTTTCATCTCTCTCAATATTCTATCAATACCGCCTAGCTTGCAATCCGCAAGTCAAGACTTTCCTCAAGGGCGTTTCCCATCTAGTTCCCCCGTATATAAACGGTCGCTGGACCCATGGGACCTCAATCTCGTTTTGGACGGTATCCAGAGGTCCCCCTTTGAACCTCTTAAGGAATTTTCTCTTGCTCTTCTTTCCTGGAAGGTAACATTTTAGTGGTGATTACGTCCATCAGACAAGTTCGAGTTCATATGCAGAGATACACTTATAAAAACAGGTCGGGATAGTCCAGATTAATGTGTTTCGAGGATAACCTTTTAGTCATAACCTGCAGGTTATCCTTGAAACGTGTTAATCTGGACTATCGTGACCTGTTTTTACAAGCGTATCTCTGCATGTTAAACTTTTTTATGATGTTAAAATAAAAAAAAAACTGTTTTTTGTGTACTCACCGTAAAATCGTTTTCTCTTAGCCATCATTGGGGGACACAGGACCATGGGTGTTATGCTGCCTATCCATAGGAGGACACTAAGTAGATGCAAAAGCATAGCGCCTCCTCTGCAGTATACACCCCCTGGCCGGGCCAGGCAACCTCAGTTTTAGCTTAGTGTCTGTAGGAGGCACATCTTTCAAGGTTTTGTTATTTTTTGAGGGCGACGGTTTCCTTTTGGGACCGATCTCCCAATACCATCAACGGGCGGGAACGCGGAGTTCTGCCTCCACGTACCCCCTCCTGCGACGCTGGATCCTGGGCTGCCTTTTACTGGACGACAGGTCCCACAGACACCGATTTTCCAGAGCCCAGGGCAGAGGCACAATTCCTCAGCCCCTCTTTGTTGGCTCTGAGATGAACATTGCACCTGTGTGGCCGGACACAGGGAGAAAAACTGTCACAGCAAGATGACTCTGCTATTTCCACTGCCTGGACTGAAGCAGTGTTAAGGTGAGATCCCCCCTGACTGGTTTCCCAGACAAAGGGAGAAAACACGGGGAAGGCTCCCAGGACTACTGAATTCACAGTATTTTATTTGCTGATTGCAAGGAGGAGAGCCCCAGGGATCCTGAACACACATTGTTAATTTTTCTCTAGCTTGCTGTTTGCAGAAAATCCTCCACAGATTATTTACCGGCGGCAGTAAAGCCGGCAGAAATGATCCACGGTGACAAGCTGTGTGCTGACTGAAGGGAGGGGGAGAAAAACTGTCACAGAAGCTCCCTTCCCGCCATTTTTTTTAAGCAGGGGGGAACACTGACTTCTTCTTGGCACTCTTTTAGCGCTAAGCCCCGCCCCCCGAGGGCCGCGATAAGCCCCCCCCCCTTCCCCGGAAAGCGTGCGAAGATCTCCACAGAACTTACTCTTTCCTGAGGACGCAGGGCCATCGGCTGATTCTGGTGATGTACTTTCTTCACTTGTAGCTCTGCTGACCATTGCTCCCCCTCCTGGCATACTCCTATTAGGAACATGCAGAAATCTAAGGGCACTAAGAGCGCTAAGGCTCACATAGTCATTACTCAACCTGCACTGCCTGCCACGCTGAGCTACCACGTAAACACACCTCTTCTCTCTGTGAGTCCTGTGCCCCTATAGCCCCCCAAGACTCCCCCCGCCACCACCGCCACAACCGTCAGCCCAGAGCCTAGGGCTCCCAGCCCACCGGAATGGGCATAGTTTCTGTCCAAATCCATGGAAAAACTGTCACAGAACCTGGTTCTGGCTATGCAATGGCGTCCTCCACACCCTTCTGGGCCCCTGGACGGAACGCAGCCGGAGGATACCCCTGTGGAGGATCCTTCTGAGGTAATCCGGGCACATGCTTCACCGGTCGCAGGGATCAGGAAAAGAGCACACGGCCGGGTGTCTCCAGCACTCTCTCATGGCCCCCAGGGCTCTCCCACACGCTCCACAGCTTCTGAAGAGCTGGAGGAGGGAGAATGCTGTTTGTACCAGGAGGATTCCTTGGTTTCATCACCCCCAGATGATCAAACTGCAATAGACTCCCTTATAGCAGCAATCAACCAAACTCTGCATGTGGAGGATCCCCCATCCACTAACACTGACCATGCAGTCTCCTTTAAGAGGGCAAGGAAACCCCAAAAGGTTTTCGTTGATCACCCAGAGTTTAAGGATATCCTCACAAAGCTAAGGGAGAAGCCTGACAGGCGCTTCGGTAACCGAAAACTCATGGAGTCCCGGTACCCTTTTGTCTCACCTGTCCCTAAGGGCTGGGTCGATCCGCCCTCGGTCGACCCCTCGGTCTCCCGCCTTGCCACAAAGACGCTACTGTCTTTACCCGATGGTTCCTCCATCAAGGACCCGACAGACAGACAGGTAGTACACCTCGCCCGCTCTGCTTTTGAGGTTGCGGGTTCCTCCCTCTCGGCCTCCTTTGCCTCTGTGTGGGTCGCAAAGGCGATCTCGGTCTGGGCAGAATCCCTTAACACTTCGCTTGAGGAATCCCAGTTCACTTATACCTTCACAGAGGTAACAGCTCAAATTGCCGCTGCGGCGGAGTACCTCATGCAGGCCTCCATAGACGCTGCTGCCTGCGCAGCGTTTGCCGCCTCAAATACCATAGCCATCCGTAGAGCTCTCTGGCTCCGACAATGGCAAGCGAACTCTGCCTCCAAGAAGTCTCTCACGGGCCTTCCCTTTTTTCCAGACAGATTGTTTGGCGAACGTCTGGACAAGCTCATTTCTGACGCCACGGGAGGAAAGAGTACCTCCCTCCCCCAGCTGAAATCCAGGACGACCTTCACCAGACGTCCACAGTCCTCGTTCCGCTCCTTTCGGAACTCATTTGGTTGGTCGACATCCCGTGCTGTCCCCGCCACCAGCCGCGGACTACGCAGGGACCGACCTTCTCAGCTCTCACGAAACCCACTTCGTCATGGCAGCCTAGACCGAAACAGTCCAGGACTAGGGAGACTCGTCCACGACGTTTCCCCCCTCATGACTCCTTCGGCGCCCCGGAAGACACACTCATTGTAGGAGGTCGACTGCGGCTCTTTCAACACATCTGGGCTGCCGCCTCAGACGACAAATGGGTGCAAGACCTTGTGTCTCCCGGTTACCACATAGAATTTCGGACCAGACCCCCGAGTTGGTTCCTTCTCTCAAACCCCCCAAAGACTTGAAAACGACGCGAGGCCTTTTTCTCAGCAATCCACTCGCTCCAAACAGCAGGAGTGATAATACCCTTCCCGGACGACGAGAAGATCAGGGGTTTTTATTCAAACCTCTTTGTGGTCCCCAAAAAGGATGGGTCAGTTCGACCCATCCTGGACCTCAAACACCTGAACAAACATGTGCACATACAGAAATTCAGAATGGAGTCCCTAAGGTCCATTATTACATCCATGGTCGAAGGGGAATTCCTTGCCTCCATAGATATCAAGGACGCGTACCTGCACATACCCATTGCTCCAGATCACCAAAAGTTCCTCCGCTTCGCAGTTCAGGACTCCCATTTTCAATTCGTAGCCCTACCCTTCGGCCTTGCCACCGCACCAAGGGTCTTCACCAAAGTCATGGCGGCCGCCATGAGCGTCCTTCATGCCAGGGGAGTAGTCGTTCTCCCTTACTTGGACGACCTCCTCATCAAAGCCCCCTCCTTCCACGACTGCTCAACCAGCGTACAGATCACTGTGGACACCCTATCCCACTTAGGGTGGCTACTGAATCTAGACAAACCATCCCCGGTCCCAGCACGATCCATCACCTTCCTGGGCATGTTCCTGGACACCCGTCGGGGCTTGATCTATCTCCCTCAGGACAAGGCAATCGCTCTTCAACAAGCAGTACGCTGCCTTCTACGTCTCCTCCGTCTCGCTCCATTCGATTCAGCATGAAGGTGCTCGGCAGGATGGTGGCGGCTATGGAGGCAGTACCTTTTGCTCAGCTGCACCTCTGCCCACTGCAGCTAGCCCTTCTAGCTGCCTGGGACAAGAGCCCCTTCTCCCTGGACAAACATCTTCACCTGACGCCTTCATTCAGGTTTGCGCTCCGCTGGTGGCTTCGGCCCTCATCCCTATCGAAGGGGAGATCTTTTCTCCCAGTGAACTGGCTGGTCCTGATCACGGACACCAGCCTCCTAGGCTGGGGAGCAGTGTACCGGCACCACACTGCTCAAGGACGTTGGACGCCCCAGGAGTCTTCCCTACCCATAAACATCCTGGAAATCCGCGTAATCTTTCTCGCACTCAGGGCGTTCTTCCCTCTGCTAGCGGGTCGTCAGATTCGAGTCCAATCGGACAATGCGACAGCTGTAGCCTATATCAATCGGCAGGCGGGCACCCGCAGCAAAGCGGCTTATCTCAAGGCCCACAAGATCCTCAGCTGGGCCGAATCGACGGGGTCAGTGATATCAGCGGTACACATACCGGGGGTAGAGAACTGGGCAGCAGACTTTCTAAGTCGCCAAGGCCTGGCCGCCGGAGAATGGTCTCTCCACCCATAAGTGTTTCTACACATCTGCACTCGCTGGGGCACACCAGACGTGGATCTAATGGCCTCAAGGTTGAATGCAAAGGTACCCGCGTTGATAGCCAGGTCACGCGACCCGCAGTCCATCGGCGCGGATGCTCTAGTCTGCTCCTGGCACCACTTCCGCCTGCCTTACATATTTCCACCTCTACCCCTGCTGCCGCGGGTAATCAGGAAGATCAAGGCGGCAGAGGGAGTCCCGGTGATACTGATAGCACCGGACTGACCCAGGCGCGCCTGGTATGCCGAATTAGTACGAATGCTCGCAGACGTACCGTGGCGCCTTCCAGACTTGCTTACCCAAGGGCCCATTTCCCATCAGAACTCCAGAGCCCTGAAGCTGACGGCATGGCCATTGAGACCTGGGTATTAACAAGAGCGGGATTCTCCCCCGCGGTTATCTCCACCATGATCAGCTCCCGAAAGCCTGCTTCATCCCGCATTTACCACCGTACGTGGAAAATCATCTTTTCATGGTGCAGGGAAACTAACGTCCAGCCTATGCCTCTGGTCATCCCCAAAATTCTCGACTTTCTGCAGTCTGGCTTGCAAGCGAGGTTGGCTCTCAGTTCCCTTAAAAGGCAGGTTTCAGCGCTCTCAATCTTCTACCAATGCCACCTGACTCAAAAACCGCAAGTCAAGACCTTCCTCCAGGGCGTTTCTCATCTAGTTCCCCCGTACAAACGGCCGCTGGACCCATGGGACCTCAATCTCGTTCTGGACGGTCTTCAGAGGTCTCCCTTTGAACCTCTCAAGGAATCCTCCCTTGCTCTTCTGTCCTGGAAGGTAACATTCCTGGTGGCAATTACGTCCATCAGATGGGTTTCGGAGCTGGCAGCACTCTCTTGCCGCGAGCCTTTTCTGATCTTTTACCAGGACAAGGTGGTTCTGCGCCCCCTTCCGGATTTCCTTCCAAAGGTTCCTACCCCGTTTCATTTGAACGAGGACATTGTTCTGCCTTCCTTTTGTCCACACCCAGTTCATAGGGTGGAAAGGTCTCCGCATTCGTTAGACCTCGTCAGAGCTCTCAGATATTACATATCCAGGACAGCCCCCTTTAGGAAAATGGACTCTTTGTTCGTCATTCCTGAAGGGCCTAAGAAGGGACAGGCAGCTTCAAAGGCAACTCTGGCTCGCTGGATTCGCTCTGCGATCCAGGAAGTCTACCGCTTGCAACTCAAGCCCATTCCTAGTGGGTGTGGGCTTATTCCACGCGAGCAGTTGGCGCTTCTTGGGCCATTCGGCATCAGGCTTCAGTGGAACAGGTGTGTAAGGCTGCGACCTGGTCTAGCCTACATACGTTTTCAAAGCATTACAGAGTCCATACCCAGGTTTCAGCTGAGGCAAATCTGGGTAGGAAAATTCTGCAAACGGCAGTAGAGCACCTCTCTCAGTAGGTGCTGCAAGCTGTCTGGGACTGGTTCCTAGTCCTTGGGTTGTGTTGTCTTCTTTTATTTTTTCCCACTCATGGACTGCTTTAGGACGTCCCATGGTCCTGTGTCCCCCAATGAGGCGTCAGAGAAAAACGGATTTTTGTGTACTCACCGTAAAATCGTTTTCTCTTAGCCATCATTGGGGGACACAGCACCCACCCTGTTGCCCTGTTAGGCCTTGCTTCTCTCAGTACCTTATTTGGTTATGACTCTCTTTTTCTCATGTTCCTCCTTTGAGATAAGTTTTTACTATTTTTTTTCTCCTCCTGCTTGTGTACTAAAACTGAGGTTGCCTGGCCCGGCCAGGGGGTGTATACTGCAGAGGAGGAGCTAATGCTTTTTGCATCTACTTAGTGTCCTATTATGGATAGGCAGCATAACACCCATGGTCTTGTGTCCCCCAATGATGGCTAAGAGAAAACAAAACAATTTTACGGTGAGTACACAAAAATCCGTTTTTTCTCACTATTTTCCAAAACAAATAGCGTTCTCATTTTTCGAAATCTGGGGCTAAGTGACTGCTTATTTTTGCATTTTGAGCTGCCGCTTTTAATTAAACAATTTTGTTAGATGCAATGTTTTGATCTGCTGTTATTGCATTTCAATGGAATGTTGCAACAACCAAAAAACGTCTAATTTTGGCACTTTTTTATTTTTTTTCTCGCCACGCCCTTTACTGAATAGATTAATTTAATATTTTGCTAGATCGGGCATTTTCAATGGGTTCAAAAGGGGGGGTGATTTAAACTTCGAGGATTTGGGGTTTTTGTTTTGTTTTTTTTTTCAAATTTTTAACATCATCTGACTCTGTGCTTTCATGACAACCCATTGGCACCCCAGAACACGTTAGTTTGCGCTGTCCGAGTGACAGCATGATCCACCAGCGCCTTTTAGCTGCACATGACTGCTGATCAGATCGAGCCCACGCTAAAGAGTATGTATGTGTGTGTATATATAGATATTGTTCATGAAGGAGTTAACAATGCTCAGTATATTACTAGTTGAATTCCTTGAGGAGTATAGTTTGCAAAATAGGATCACTTGTAGGGGTTTCTGCTCTTTTTGGCATGTCAGGGGCTCTGCAAATGCAACATATCCACAATCTATTCCAGACAAATTTACACTCCAAAAATCAAATGGCGCTCTTGCTTTCCAAGCCCTGGCATGTGCCCAAACAGCAGTTTTTGACCAAATATGGGGTATCATTGCATTCAGGAGAAATTGCATAACAAATTTTGAGGTCCTTTTTATAGTACTATCCATTGTCAAAATCACAATGTCATCAACAACGTTTTAGCAGAAAAAAACCCACTAATTTTCATTTTTACATCCACATTTCAAAATGTTATGTGAATCGCCTACGAGTTTATCATACTCCACACACCCCTTGATAAATTCCCTGTTGGGTCTACCTTCCAGAACGGGGTCACTTATCATGGTTTCTGATGTGTTGCGACATGGTGCCCGCAATTTTCCAGCTAAATTTATAATCCAAACGCCAAATGTCACTTCTTTCCTTTCCTGAAGGGTGTGATTTTTTTTTTTTTTTAATGGTAACAGTTTTGGGGAGTTTCCAATATATGGGCCCCTCAAAGTCCATTTACATCTGAAAAGGTTCCTAATGAAAGAAGTTTTGTAAATTTCTTGAAAGAAAATAAAAAAATTGCTGCTGAACTTTTAACCCTTGTACCATCCTGATTTAAAAAAAATATTTGATCAACATTGCAGATCTATAGTTGTTTATGAGAAATGTTATATTTTTATTTTGTACAACATCATCAACTGGTTTAAGGATATAAAAATGTAAAGTTTGAAAATTGCAAGTTTTTTCTAAATTTTTGCCAAAATTCTGATATGATTTGTGTTTGTGAAAATATGTAGCTAAATCTACCACTAACAAAGTACAAGGTGCTGCAAAAAAAAAGTCTTACGTTATGTAGAAACGTTCTAGAATTTACACAGCATATTAAGTGACACTGGTGAGATTTCAAAAATTGGGCTTGCTCGTTAATGTCAAACTTGGCATTGTCGCTCAGGGGTTAAAATTTTATTTTATTTATTTTTTAAACCGGTTTCAATCCCAATAGTTGAACTCACCTGGAGAATCATATTTTGTGACTTTCATTACACACTGAAAAAAAAAAAATAAAGCAATATCGGAATTGTCATTTTTGTCATCCCACCTGAAATAGTTTTCCTTTTTTTTTTCTGTACATCGCATGGTAAATTTGGTGTTTTTCAAAACTTAAACTAGTCTCGCAAAAAAAACCCAAAAAAACAAAACACCCCTCTTGTTGCTGTGTCAATGGAGAAATAAACTTATGGCTCTAGAAAGAACTGGAGGAAAAACAAAAAATAAAAAATAATTCCATGTCTTGAAAGGGTGGAGCAAGTAGGGTCTGGGCCTTGACACCCCTACTGATTTGCTCAAGTTTTGGGCAGGATGGATCGCCTAGCGGTGTTCGGGCTCAATAATTTCATAAGTTAAGAGCTTTTACAATAATTTTTCATAGGATTAACAAAGGTTTAGTTGCACTTTAATTATGTTTACAAATTCTTTTCTGTATACAAATGTTAAAAAAAAAATACTTTTTAATCTCGTAGCGCATAATTATGATCAGCTCTCATTATTATGATTTACTATCTTAATATCATAGTTTAAAATAACTATTTATAACTATTCTCATGATAATTCGCCTTGTGTTACAGAAAAGACCTGTAAGTTTGGAAAGGCATCATAATAGAGCCTACGTAAAAAAAAACCAACCCATTGATTTGATTCCTGTTTTGTTTGTCATGTGAATTTTTTAGGTTGCCAAACTCCCTCAGGTGGTCCAGCAGCAAGCCGCAATTGCTACACTCCAGCAGGTGGTATCAGCTTCACAGCAGGTGAGAAACCATTTTATGCATCAAATATATGTTACCTTTTGAATATGAAGAAGCATTGTGAGTACAAATTCTGACGAACCTAGGCGGAGAGGTATCATATAGCTGGGTGGACTGAGGGTCTGAATTATCACACTTGCCTGCAAGATTCAGACTGACTTCACTTTAGCATAACCGATCGGACAATCGCAGTTTCAAGTCCCCTTAGGCCCAGTGCCCACGTGGTGCAGTTTTAACGCGTATTTTCAGAAATCTGTAGCAAAATCTGCATGTCCATTGTGAAGCCAGCAAAGTCTATGAGAATTCAGAAGTGCTGTGCCCACGTTGCTTATTTTTCCCTTGCATATTTGGTGCTGAAAAAAAGAAATCTGCAACAAATACGCAAGGGAAAAATACTCAATGTGGGCACAGCACTTCTGAATTCTCAATGACTTTGCTGGCTTCACAATGGACATGCAGATTTTGCTGCAGATTTCTGAAAATGAGTCAAAATCCGCAGCGTGGGCACAGGGTCTTACTTCGATCGTCCTATCGGTAAAGTCAACAAAACGTTTTTAAAGATATGAAGAAAAAAAAAATTGAAATTATCCTCCTTTTGCCCCATTAAAAAAAAAAACAATAAAAATGAAACTTATTTGGTATCTCTGCATTTAGAAATGTCCAATCTAACAAAATAAATTATTCTGATCTAAAAATATATGAGTATATATATCTCAAAATGCCAGAATTGCGTTTTCTTGGCCGCTGCAAATGAGGTGATCGGAACATTATATGTACCCAAAAATGGTATCAGTAAAAAAGTCCGCTCAGGGCGCAAAAAATAAGCCATCACACAGCCCCATATTCCAAAAAAATAAAAATGTTCTGGTTCTCGGAAAATGGCGCCAAAAGCAATACATTTTTTTTCATTTTTATTTAATTTTTTTATTATTTTTTACAAACGTCTGAATTTTTGTCACCACTTAAATAAAAAGCTATATGTGTTTGTAATCTATATACTCATACTAACCTGGGGAATTCTATTGCCAGATCAGTTTTTCCGTATAGTGAACATGGTAAATATAAAAAAACAATTGTGGAATTGCACTTTTTTGGACATTTCACCGCACTTAATATTTTCTCTGACGCCTCATTAGGGGACACAGGACCATGGGTGTTATGCTGCCTATCCATAGGAGGACACCAAGTAGATGCAAAAGACATTAGCTCCTCCTCTGCAGTATATACCCCCTGGCCGGGCCAGGCAACCTCAGTTTTAGCTTAGTGTCTGTAGGAGGCACATCCTTTCAAGATTTTATTTTTTGAGGGCGACGGTTTCTCCTAGGGACCGATCTCCCAATACCATCAATGGGCGGGAACGCGGACAGTCGGCTCCACGTACCCCCTCCTGCGACGCTGGATCCTGGGCTGCTTTTTACTGGACGACGGGTCCCACAGACACCGATTTTCCAGAGCCCAGGGCAGAGGCACAATTCCTCAGCTCCTCTTTGTAGGCTCTGAGTTGATACATTGCACCTGTGTGGCCGGACACAGCAAGCTGACTCTGCTATTCCACTGCCTGGACTGACAAAGGCAAGGAACCTGTGGGAAAAAAAGCGCATAGGGTCTTACCCTGATAAACAGGGGGTATAATGAAGAGTAATCCTACTCACCGATTAGGGTTGTGAAAGGCACAACTCCTGTAACCGCATATATAGATCAACGGCAGCAGTACCCCGATTGGCAGATAACAGAGAGAGATAGTGGAGAGGGGCTTTAGAGAACTGCGCCAGAGATCCCAGATGTAAGCTTGAATCAATGTACTCTTTATTTCGGCATAGGTCTACGCGTTTCAGGGGTCTCAGCCCCCTTCCTCAGGACCAGCAAGCACAAGATACATCAAATCTCTTTGATGTATCTTGTGCTTGCTGGTCCTGAGGAAGGGGGCTGAGACCCCTGAAACGCGTAGACCTATGCCGAAATAAAGAGTACATTGATTCAAGCTTACATCTGGGATCTCTGGCGCGGTTCTCTAAAGCCCCTCTCCACTATCTCTCTCTGTTAACTGCCTGGACTGATGCAGTGTTAAGGTGAGATCCCCCCTGACTGGTTTCCCAGACAAAGGGAGAAAGACGGTGCAGGGAATGGTTCCCAGGACTAGTGAATTTACAGTCTTTATTCCCACCATAGCTGCGTGCTGCCTGGAGGAGGGGAAAGTCCCTTGCTGATTTCAGGGAATTCTGCAGAGATAATCTACCGGTGGCGAGCTGTGTGCTGACTGGAGGGAGGGGGAGAAAAACTGTCACAGAAGCTCCCTTCCCGCCATTTTTTACTACCAACAGTAGGGGGGCACACTGACTTCTTCTTGGCGCTCTTTTAGTGCTAAGCCCTGCCCCCCGCGGGCCACAATAAGCCCCCCCACCCGGAAAGCGCGCAAAGTTCTCCACAGAGCGGGCTTACTCCTTCCTGAAAACGCAGGGCCATCGGCTGATTCTGGTGAGGTACACCGAAGCAAATACAATCCTTGCTTCCCACTGCTTCACTTGTAGCTCTGCATATCATTGCTCCCCCTCCTGGCATACTCCTATTAGGAACATGCAGAACTCTAAGGGTACTAAGAGTGCTAAGGCTCACATATTCTATTATTCAGCCTGCACTGCCTGCCACGCTGAGCTACCACGTAAACACACCTCTTCTCTCTGTGAGTCCTGTGCCCCTATAGTCCCCCAAGACCCCCCCCCCCCCCGCCGCCACCGACGCAACCGTCAGCCCAGAGCTTTAGGGCTCCCAGCCCACTGGAATGGGCACAGTTTCTGTCCCAATCCATGGATAAACTGTCACAGAACCTGGTTCTGGCTATGCAATGGCGTCCTCCACACCCTTCTGGGCCCCTGGACGGAACACAGCCGGAGGATACCCCTATGGAGGGGCCTTCTGAGGTAATCCGGGCCCATGCTTCACCGGTTGCAGGGATCAGAAAAAGAGCACACGGCCGGGTGTCTCCAGCACTCTCTCATGGCCCCCATGTCTCTGCCTCGGGAGCACACAGGGCAGGCTCTCCCACACGCTCCACGGCTTCTGAAGAGCCGGAGGAGGGAGAATGCTGTTTGTACCAGGATGATTCCTTGGTTTCACCCTCCCCAGATGATCAAACTGCAATAGACTCCCTTATAGCAGCAATCAACCAAACTCTGCATGTGGAGGATCCCCCATCCACTACCACTGACCATGCGGTCTCACTTAAGAGGGCAGGGAAACCCCAAAAGGTTTTCTCTGATCACCCAGAGTTTCACGATATCCTCACAAAGCAAAAGGAGAAGCCTGACAGGCGCTTCGGTAACCATAAACTCATGGAATCCCGGTACCCTTTTGCCTCACCTGCCCCTAAGGGCTGGGTCGACCCCCCCTCCGGTCTCCCGCTTTGCCACAAAGACGCTCCTGTCTTTACCCGATGGTTCCTCCATCAAGGACCCGACAGACAGACAGGTAGAACACCTCGCCCGCTCTGCCTTTGAGGCTGCGGGTTCCTCCTTCTTGCCCTCCTTTGCCTCTGTGTGGGTCGCAAAGGCGATCTCGGTCTGGGCAGAAACCCTTAACACTTCGCTTGAGGAATCCCAGTTCCCTCATACCTTCACAGAGGTAACAGCTCAAATTGCCGCTGCGGTGGAGAACCTCATGCAGGCCTCCATTGACGCTGCTACCTGCGCAGCTTTTGCCGCCTCAAATACCATAGCCATCTGTAGAGCTCTCTCGCTCCGACAATGGCGAGCGGACTCTGCCTCCAAGAAGTCTCTCACGGGCCTTCCCCTTTTTCCAGACTGATTGTTTGGCAAACGTCTGGACAAGCTCATTTCTGACGCCACGTGAGGAAAGAGTACCTCCCTCCCCCAGCTGAAGTCCAGGACGACCTTCACCAGACGTCCTCGTTCCACTCCTTTCAGAACTCATTTGGTTGGTCGACATCCTGCTCTGCCCCCGCCACTAGCCGCGGACTACGCAGGGACCGACCTTCTCAGCTCTCCCCGAAACCCACTTCGTCATGGCAGCCTAGACCGAAACAGTCCAGGACTAGGGAGACTTGTCCACGACGTTTTCCCCCCCTCATGACTCCTTCGGCGCCCCGGAAGACACACTCATTGTACGAGGTCGACTGCGGCTCTTTCAACACATCTGGGCTGCCGCCTCAGACGACAAATGGGTGCGAGACCTTGTGTCTTCCGGTTACCACATAGAATTTCGGACCCGACCCCCGAGTCTGTTCTTTCTCTCAAAGCCCCCAAAGACTCGAAAACGACGCAAGGCTTTTTTCTCAGCCAACCACTCGTTCCAAACAGCAGGAGTGATAATACCTGTCCCAGACGACGAGAAGTTCAGGGGTTTTTATTCCAACCTCTTTGTGGTCCCCAAAAAGGATGGGTCAGTTCGACCTATCCTGGACCTCAAACACCTGAACAAACATGTGCACGTATGGAGATTCAGAATGGAGTCCCTAAGGTCCATTATTGCATCCATGGTCGAAGGGGAATTCCTCGCCTCCATAGATATCAAGGACACGTACCTGCACATACCCATTGCCCCACATCACCAAAAGTTCCTCCGCTTCGCAGATCAGGACTCCCATTTTCAATTCGTAGCCCTACCCTTCGGCCTTGCCACCGCACCAAGGGTCTTCACCAAAGTCATGGCGGCCGCCATGAGCGTCCTTCACGCCAGGGGAGTAGTCGTTCTCCCTTACTTGGACGACCTCCTCATCAAGGCTCCCTCCTTCCGCGACTGCTCAACCAGCGTACAGATCACCATGGACACCCTATCCTGCTTAGGGTGGCTACTGAATCTAGACAAATCATCCCCGGTCCCAGCACGATCCATCACCTTCCTGGGCATGTCCCTGGACACCCGTCGGGGCTTGATCCTTCTCCCTCAGGACAAGGCAATCGCTCTTCGACAAGCAGTACGCTGCCTTCTACGTCCTCCGCCTCGCTCCATTCGATTCAGCATGAAGGTGCTCGGCAGGATGGTGGCGGCTATGGAGGCAGTACCCTTTGCTCAACTGCACCTCTGCCTACTGCAGCTAGCCCTTCTAGCTGCTTGGGACAAGAGCCCCTTCTCCCTGGACAAACATCTTCACCTGACGCCTTCAGTCAGGTATGCACTCCGCTGGTGGCTTCGGTCCTCATCCCTATCGAAGGGGAGATCTTTTCTCCCAGTGAACTGGCTAGTCCTGACCACGGACGCCAGCCTCCTAGGCTGGGGAGCAGTGTACCGGCACCACACTGCTCAAGGACGTTGGACGCCCCAGGAGTCTTCCCTACCCATAAACATCCTGGTAATCCGCGCGATCTCCCTCGCGCTCAGGGCGTTCTGCCCTCTGCTAGCGGGTCATCAGATTCGAGTCCAATCGGACAATGCAACAGCTGTAGCCTATATCAATCGGCAGGGGGGCACCTGCAGCAAAGCGGCTTATCTCGAGGCCCACAAGATCCTCAGCTGGGCCGAATCGACGGGGTCAGTGATATCAGCGGTACACATACCGGGGGTAGAGAACTGGGCAGCAGACTTTCTAAGTCGCCAAGGCCTGGTCGCCGGAGAGTGGTCTCTCCACCCAGAAGTGTTCCTACACATCTGCACTCGCTGGGGTACACCAGACGTGGATCTAATGGCCTCAAGGTTGAATGCAAAGGTACCCGCGTTCATAGTCAGGCCACGGGACCCGCAGTCCATCGGCGCGGATGCTCTAGTCTGCTCCTGGCACCATTTCCGCCTGCCTTACATATTTCCACCTCGCTGCCGCGGGTAATCAGGAAGATCAAGGCAGAGGGAGTCCCGGTGATACTGATAGCACCGGACTGGCCCAGGCGCGATGGTACGCCGAATTAGTACAAATGCTCGCAGATGTACCGTGGCGCCTTCCAGACATCCCAGACTGGCTGACCCAAGGTCCCATTTCCCATCAGAACTCCAGAGCCCTGAAGCTGACGGCATGGCCATTGAGACCTGAGTATTAACAAGAGCGTGATTCTCCCCCGCGGTTATCTCCACCATGATCAGCGCCCGAAAGCCTGCTTCATCCCGCATTTACCACCGTACGTGGAAAATCTTCCTTTCATGGTGCAGGGAAACTAACGTCCAGCCTATGCCTCTGGCCATCCCCAGAATTCTCGACTTTCTGCAGTCTGGCTTGCAAGCGGAGTTGGCTCTCAGTTCCCTTGAAGGGCAGGTCTCAGCGCTCTCAATCTTCTACCAATGCCGCCTGGCTCGAAAACCCGCAAGTCAAGACCTTCCTCCAGGGCGTTTCCCATCTAGTTGCCCCGTACAAACGGCCGCTGGACCCATGTGACCTCAATCTCGTTCTGGACGGTCTCCAGAGGTCTCCCTTTGAACCTCTCAAGTTATCCTACCTTGCTCTTCTGTCCTGGAAGGTAACATTCCTGGTGGCAATTACGTCCATCAGACGGGTTTCGGAGCTGGCAGCACTCTCTTGCCACGAGCCTTTTCTGATCTTTCACCAGGACAAGGTGGTTCTGCGCCCCCTTCCGGATTTTCTTCCAAAGGTTCCTACCCAGTTTCATTTGAACGAGGACATTGTTCTGCCTTCCTTTTGTCCACACCCAGTTCATAGGGTGGAAAGGTCTCTGCATTCGTTAGACCTCGTCAGAGCTCTCAGATATTACATATCCAGGACAGCCCCCTTTAGGAAAACGGACTCTTTGTTCGTCATTCTTGAGGGGCCTAAGAAGGGACAGACAGCTTCAAAGGCAACTCTGGCTTGCTGGATTCGCTCTGCGATCCGGGAAGTCTACCGCTTGCAACTCAAGCCCATTCCTAGTGGGCTGCGGGCTCATTCCAGGCGAGCAGTTGGCGCTCCGTGGGCCATTTGGCATCAGGCTTCAGTGGAACAGGTGTGTAAGGCTGCGATCTGGTCTAGCCTACATACTTTTTCAAAGCATTACAGAGTCCATACCCAGGTTTCAGCTGAGGCAAATCTGGGTAGGAAAATTCTGCAAACGGCAGTAGAGCACCTCTCTCAGTAGGCGCTCCAGACTGTCTGGGACTGGTTCCTCGTCCTTGGGTTGTGTTGTCTTTCTTTTATTTTTCCCACCCATGGACTGCTTTAGGACGTCCTGTGTCCCCCAATGAGGTGTCAGAGAAAAACGGATTTTTGTGTACTCACCGTAAAATCGTTTTCTCTTAGCCATCATTGGGGGACATAGCACCCACCCTGTTGCCCTGTTGGGCCTTGGTTCTCTCAGTACCTTATTTGGTTATGACTCTTTTTTTTTTTCTCATGTTCCTCCGTTGAGATTAGTTCTTACTATTTTTTTTCTCCTACTGCTTGTGTACTAAAACTGAGGTTTCCGGGCCCGGCCAGGGGGTGTATACTGCAGAGGAGGAGCTAATATCTTTTGCATCTACTTAGTGTCCTCCTATGGATAGGCAGCATAACACCCATGGTGCTCTGTTCCCCAATGATGGCTAAGAGAAAACTATTTTACGGTGAGTACACAAAAATCCGTTTTTTTCCACATTTTCCAGTACACTATATGGTAAACTAGTGGAATCATTGAAAAGTACAACTCGTCCCACAAAAAAAGAAGCCTTCATCTACTTACATAATCGGCAGTTTCTGTAACCCTACTCCAGCATGCACCACGGCACTATCAGTTGCGCAGGCACAGTGACCTGCACATCACTGCAGCTTCCGGTGAGTCCCCGATGCTGTGCCCATGATGCTCCGGCTTACAGGTCCTCACTGCACGCATGCACACACGCACGCACACACGCGCACACACGCACGCACGCACGCACACACACACCTAGCACATACAGATATAGCGCACATGCATGTATAACCTGAACACACACACACACACACACACACACACACACACACACACTGCTGGATACTCACCTGTCCCCAGGGATGCGGTCCCCGGCAGTGAAGTCTCCAGTGCTGCTCCTGGTTCCAGCTCCTCAGTGGAGTGAATATTCAGTGAGTATAATGAGCGGCAGTCAGAAGCGGGAGGCTGCAGAGCTGAAGACAGCATCGCTGGCTACAGGTAAATATAGAAAATCTGTTGATTTTAAAAGACCCAAGTTTTCTCCGAGGGAGGGGGGGGGCAGAGAGAGAATACACACACATATACACAGACGACACGTACACACAGCGTACAGCCATATACACACACACATACACAGATGACACGTATACACACAGTGTACAGCCATATATACACACACACATACAGACGACACATTCACACAGCGTACAATCAAATATATACACAGACATAACGTACACACAGCATACAGTCATATACACACACGTACACAGACGACATACACACAGTGTACAGTCAAATATACATATGTACAGACGACATACACACAGCGTATAGCCATATACACACACACATGTACACAGATGACATGTACACACAGCGTACAGCCATATACACACACGTACACAGACGACACATACAGCGTACAGCCATACACACACACACACACATGTACACAGACGACACGTACACAGAGCGTACAGACATATATAAACAACATGTACACACAGCGTACAACCATATACACACGTACGCAAACGACACTTACACACACCATACAGCCATATACACACACACACACACACATATATACACAGATGACAGGATCTACAGCTCCCAGCATGTCCATGTTTTATAACTACAGGAGGGAAGTACACCTCCCAGCATGTCCATGTTATATAACTGCAGGAGGGAACTATACCTCCCAGCATATCCATGTTCTATAACTACAGGAGGGAACTTCACCTCCCAGCATGTCCATGTTATATAACTAAAGGAGGGAAGTACACCTCTCAGCATGTCCATGTTATAGAATTACAGGAGGGGAACTACACCTCCCAGCCTGTCCATGTTATAGAATTACCCGAGTCAGCCTGCTATATAGACATATATACAGTTAGGTCCAGAAATATTTGGACAGTGACACAAGTTTTGTTATTTTAGCTGTTTACAAAAACATGTTCAGAAATACAATTATATATATAATATGGGCTGAAAGTGCACACTCTCAGCTGCATTATGAGAGTTTTCACATCCAAATCGGAGAAAGGGTTTAGGAATCATAGCTCTGTAATGCATAGCCTCCTCTTTTTCAAGGGACCAAAAGTAATTGGACAAGGGACTCTAAGGGCTGCAATTAACTCTGAAGGCGTCTCCCTCGTTAACCTGTAATCAATGAAGTAGTTAAAAAGTCTGGGGTTGATTACAGGTGTGTGGTTTTGCATTTGGAAGCTGTTGCTGTGACCAGACAACATGCGGTCTAAGGAACTCTCAATTGAGGTGAAGCAGAACATCCTGAGGCTGAAAAAAAAGAAAAAATCCATCAGAGAGATAGCAGACATGCTTGGAGTAGCAAAATCAACAGTCGGGTACATTCTGAGAAAACAGGAATTGACTGGTGAGCTTGGGAACTCAAAAAGGCCTGGGCGTCCACGGATGACAACAGTGGTGGATGATCGCCGCATACTTTCTTTGGTGAAGAAGAACCCGTTCACAACATCAACTGAAGTCCAGAACACTCTCAGTGAAGTAGGTGTATCTGTCTCTAAGTCAACAGTAAAGAGAAGACTCCATGAAAGTAAATACAAAGGGTTCACATCTAGATGCAAACCATTCATCAATTCCAAAAATAGACAGGCCAGAGTTAAATTTGCTGAAAAACACCTCATGAAGCCAGCTCAGTTCTGGAAAAGTATTCTATGGACAGATGAGACAAAGATCAACCTGTACCAGAATGATGGGAAGAAAAAAGTTTGGAGAAGAAAGGGAACGGCACATGATCCAAGGCACACCACATCCTCTGTAAAACATGGTGGAGGCAACGTGATGGCATGGGCATGCATGGCTTTCAATGGCACTGGGTCACTTGTGTTTATTGATGACATAACAGCAGACAAGAGTAGCCGGATGAATTCTGAAGTGTACCGGGATATACTTTCAGCCCAGATTCAGCCAAATGCCGCAAAGTTGATCGGACAGCGCTTCATAGTACAGATGGACAATGACCCCAAGCATACAGCCAAAGCTACCCAGAAGTTCATGAGTGCAAAAAAGTGGAACATTCTGCAATGGCCAAGTCAATCACCAGATCTTAACCCAATTGAGCATGCATTTCACTTGCTCAAATCCAGACTTAAGACGGAAAGACCGACAAACAAGCAAGACCTGAAGGCTGCGGCTGTAAAGGCCTGGCAAAGCATTAAGAAGGAGGAAACCCAGCGTTTGGTGATGTCCATGGGTTCCAGACTTAAGGCAGTGATTGCCTCCAAAGGATTTGCAACAAAATATTGAAAATAAAAATATTTTGTTTGGGTTTGGTTTATTTGTCCAATTACTTTTGACCTCCTAAAATGTGGAGTGTTTGTAAAGAAATGTGTACAATTCCTACAATTTCTATCAGATATTTTTGTTCAAACCTTCAAATTAAACGTTACAATCTGCACTTGAATTCTGTTGTAGAGGTTTCATTTCAAATCCAATGTGGTGGCATGCAGAGCCCAACTCGCGAAAATTGTGTCACTGTCCAAATATTTCTGGACCTAACTGTAGATCGAGGTGACAAGATCGAGAAGACATTATAGATACAGATATACAGTTTACCCGTACATACATAAATAATATATTTACATCAATATACCTAATACATAGAAATAGAATATATTTCCATTTATTGTCCTGTTAGTTATGTAAAAAGAAGCTTTGCCATTATTTTTGACATGTTAATAAATTGTATCCTCTCACTTCCTTTGTGTGTTTTGGTCCACTATGGGAACGGACAATCACACACACATCAAACTACAGAAAATAATGTACCACCTCCAATTATAGTCACAACAGCTTACAAGAGCTGCACGGTGGCTCAGTGGTTAGCACTGCAGTCTTGCAGCGCTGGGGTCCTGGGTTCAAATCCCACCAAGGACACCATCTGCAAGGAGTTTGTATGTTCTCCCCGTGTTTGCATGGGTTTCCTCTGGGTACTCAGTTTTCCGCCCACACTCCAAAGACATACAGATTGGGGCTCACAATCTAAAGTCCCTATGGGGACAGTGTTCCTGATGTATGTAAAGCACTGCGGAATATGTTAGCGCTATATAAAAATAAAGATTTTATTTTTTTTATTATTTTTTTTTTTCTCAAGAGACCATATAGTGTAAACACACACACAGCACACAGGGGAGATACCACATAGTGAACACAGCTCAAGAAACACAACACCAGATACCAATACACCGCACACACAAGGAAGAGAGTGCACAGGGGTGAAAGAGGTCAAATGACGCAACCCATACAATACACAAATGCAGAGGGATGACATTTAACAGATATATTGCAAAGCGCAAACGGTGTGACACATGTCCATTGCTCCTGTCAGCACCACTAAGCATAGACCTAGCATACCATAGATGTTCATTTCACCGCACTCCCGATGCGAATACATCGGGCCTATTTTTAGTACAGCTATAAAGAAAAGTTATGGCTCTTGGAAGAAAGGGACGAAGAAAACTAAAGTGGGGGGAAAAAAAGCGGAAAATCACAAGGCAGTGAAGAGGTTAAAACAAACTGCAGCCGAGGCAGAACATTCTCTGGGTGTGAACATCCCCTTTAAGTTACCTTTCTGTGCAATGATAGCTTTCTTGTGTGTTAGTTTAAGAATTTCTACATCTGTAGCTGGATATAAGGAGACAAATTTCTTTCTCTCCCAAACACTATTTCGCTTTATGTCGAGCATTATTTTTTGCTTCAGTACTATTTTCTATATTTACAGATTTGTGTTTTTATAGCTTTCAATTTACAGGTTTCAATTTATTTTTATGAATGCTTACTCTTTTTTTTTTTTTACTACAGGTCCAACCACAGACTGTGACTTTGACCCAGGCAACAGCTGCAGGACATCAGCAAGTGCAGGTGATACCCGCTGGTTCTGCTGCAGCCCACGTAGTGCAACAGAAACTCCTTCAGCAGCAAGTAATGGCTGCTGCTTCACCACAGCTGCAGGCTCCTGCCAGTCAAACTTCAGTACCTGGATCTGTTGCTGCTGATGTCCAGAACCAGCAAGCAAAGCTGCAAGTCCGAACCCAAACTGTGAGGATCAAAGCGCCGACCAAACCAAGCTGAATGCCATTGGGCAAGTAATGGATTGTGTAGTTCATGAGCCTTATTTCTTGGAATGCCTTGCTTTGGTATGACTCACAGATGATCCTTTAAAGTTCCCATTTTAAGGACCAGGAAATACTCAGCTTTGAAGAAAAGGACGGACAGATGATAATTTCTACAAGATTGTCCCACTTGAGTTGTCTGCTTAACTGAAAATCCCTTTTACCTCCTGGCTGCACCTTGTGAACATTCACATTTTGCGGGGGGGGGGGGGGTGGGATGGGCTGAGACAGCAAACTAGCATCTATTACTGTATGAACAAATTTTAATCAGTAACCACAATAGCACAACTTATTGTAACATGCATAATTGTAACCTACAACTGTGTATATGAATGTTTTGGGAGTTATGCACACATGACCCAAAAAGTCAGAAAGGGGTGCACTCCCATCTGGGTTTTTTTTTTGTATAGTGGGGGAAAAAGCCATAACTGGAATAACAGGTGTTACATATGTGGCCTTTTGTGGGTGTAAATGCAAAAACAACAAAGAACTAAATGAAAAGTAACAAATTGTGTTTTTGCCCGATTGCATCCCATAGCCTCATTACATAGAGGTTTATAAAAATCAGGTTAAAACATAGAGCTTGAGCATCTTGCCTATTTTTGTACAGACAATAATAAATGTTCTAAATCAGGACTTTCTGAAAATGTATTTCCAATATTAAAACCATATACTTGCTGGATAAAGAAACGGTTTATTGCCCTGGACAGATTTGACAAACAACATAATCCGTTTTTTATTAACTAGCAATCATGAACCCTCTGCTTTTCAGTGCACAATTCCATGTCTACTAATATGTTTAAATGTAATTTATACCAATATTTTCTTAACATGCGTACCAATCTCCAGCTGTGTATTATTTTTTTTCCCTGTACAGAATAAATTTAGTTTTAGTAATAGACTCTATAACTCGGGTCATGAGAAGAACATGACTAGACTTATGGTAGGATGTTTCCACTAAGTGTTTTTTTTTCCTTTTCGTTTTTCCCTTCTCTCCTTTCTTTTATTGATTTGTGTAGCAATGGGCAGCATCCGTTTTATCCAGCACTAATATAACTGCAATTTAGGGCTCACTCCTTGCACAGTTTGTCTTTTTTGAAGTATCCATCAGGTATAAAACAGGAAACTGGGTCCAAAGACTTGTCACTTTCAACTGCACCCTTCCAAAGAACCAAGAGGAAAATTTTTGTGAACATCACTGCTTAAAATTGTATACATTTTGACTCCCATTTTTATTTTTTAAGAATCTTTTTTTTTTTCAAAAAAGTATATTGTGTCCTTTGTGAGTTTTTCTTCTTATCTTTATAAATACTGCTATTTATTGAATATTTATGTGGTAGATCATTGGTAAATTTAAATGTCGCTCATTCTTGTCATACAGTCCTGCTCATTGTTATTGGCACCCATGAAGCTTAAGTACATAATGTGGAATATCTCCTGAAAAAAAATCAATTAAGTGAAACAACTTTTTGGTATAGAACACTAGTTAGAGCAAATGTTAAAGAACAATTTAACAAAGAAAAAACAATGGGGGGGAGGGAATAGAAAAAGCCAAAATTTGCTGGGACACTGGTATTGGCACCCTTTACATTTTTAGTATAGAAACACATTTTGACTTGCTAATGGTAAATTATAAATGAGAATCAACTGTGATAAATTGTTGGTGCCCATGTGACATAAATGATGACATTAGGGTTTTATAAAGCCATATGGTAGGCCCTGTTCCTTTGTCACAATGGTTGAAGACAAAGGAGCTGTCAGAGGACATCAGAACTGCTATTTGAAACACAAGTCTTCCAAAGGGTATAAGGCTATCTACAAAGACCTTTGTGCACTGTTGAAACTGGGATACTATGTTAAGATGTTTGCCAAGCATAGAACCATCAAGAACCTCCCCGGACGTCGGGGAAAGAGGAAAATTGACAATAGTTGTCTTTGAAAGTTGGTGTGAATGGTGGAAGAAACAACACGTCAAACATCAAGAAACCTTGAAGGCCAAACTGGAACAGCCTGGGATCATGGTTTCAACAAGTACCATACACCTCACATTAAACCAAGTAGAGGTTTGGGGTGAAGACTAAGAAAGAAACCATTGCTGAAGAAAAGACATAGAGTGCTTTGCGAAAGTATTCGGTTCCCTTGAATTTTTCAACCTTTTCCCACATTTCAGGCTTTAAACATAAAGATAAAAATTTTAATGTTATGGTGAAGAATCAACAACAAGTGGGACACAATTGTGAAGTTGAACGAAATTTATTGCTTATTTTAAATGTTTTTAAAAAATAAACAACTGAAAAGTGGGGTGTGCAATATTATTAGTCCTCTTTAAGTTAATACTTTGTAGCGCCACCTTTTGCTGCGATTACAGCTGCAAGTTGCTTGCGATATGTCTCTATCAGTTTTGCATATCGAGAGACTGAAATTCTTGCTCATTCTTTCTCTGCAAATATCTTGAGCTCAGTGAGTTTGGATGGAGAGCGTTTGTGAAAAGCAGTTTTCAGCTCTTTCCACAGATTCTCGATTGGATTCAGGTCTGGACTTTAACTTGGTCATTATAACACCTGGATACGTTTATTCCAATGTAGATTTTGCTTTGTTTGGTATCATTGTCTTGTTGGAAGACAAATCTCTGTCCCAGTCTGTTATTTTGCAGACTCCCAACAGGTTTTCTTCAAGAATGTTCCTGTATTTGGCTCCATCCATCTTCCCATCAATTTTAACCATCTTCCCTGTTCCTGCTGAAGAAAAGCAGGCCCAAACCATGATGCTGCCACCACCATGTTTGACAGTGGGGATGGTGTGTTCAGGGTGATGAGCTGTGTTGCTTTTACGCCAAACATATCGTTTGGCATTATTGTGCCCAAATAGTTCAATTTTGGTTTCATCTGACCAGAGCACCTTCTTCCACATGTTTAGTGTGTCTCCCAGGAGGATTGTGGCAAACTTTAAACAACACTTTTTATGGATATCTTTGAGAAATGACTTTCTTCTTGCCACTTTTTCATAAAGGCCAGATTTGTGCAGTGTACGACTGATTGTTGTCCTATGGACAGACTCTCCCACCTCAGCTGTAGAGCTCTGCAGTTCATCCAGAGTGATCATGGCTGCATCTCTGTTCAGTCGTCTCCTTGTTTGAGATGAAAGTTTAGATGGACGGCCAGGTCTTGGTAGATTTTTGCACTCGTATGATACTCCTTCCATTTCAATATTATTGCTTGCACAGTGCTCCTGGGGATGTTTAAAGTTTTGAAAATCTTTTTGTAACCAAATCTGGCTTTAAACTTCTCCACAACATTATCACGGACCTGCCTGTTGTGTTTCTTCGTCTTCATGATGCTTTCTGCGCTTTAAACAGAACACTGAGACTATCACAGAGCAGGTGTATTTATAGGAGACTTGATTACATACAGGTGGCTTATATTTATCATCATCATCAGTCATTTAGGACAACATTGGATCATTTAGAGATCCTCAATGAACTTCTGGAGTGAGTTTGCTGCACTGAAAGTAAAGGTGACTAATAATATTGCACGCCCCACTTTTCAGTTATTTTTTTTTTTAAAAGTTTAAAATAAACAAATTTCGTTTAACTTCACACTTGTGAACCACTTGTTGATTCTTCACCATAATATTAAAATTTTTATTTTTTGAAGCCTGAAATGTGGGAAAAGGTTGAAAAATTCAAGGGGTCCGAAAACTTTCGCAAGGCACTGTAAAATCGAATGACTGGTCTTTGCCAAAGAGTACTGATGTACCCAGGAGACTCCACACCCTGTAGTAGTAGTGTATTGGTCCCCGTGGCTTGGAGCATTTTTGGGGTTTCCTCCTGTTGTCTCTGTCTTGGCCTGTACAGCAGGCAGCTTGAACCTCTCGTGGGTCAGACCTCTGTCCCCGTTCCCAGGTTCCCTCTCTGCTGCTGTGCCCCAGACACTAACGTCAGTGAGGTCCTTGATGGTCCCCTCACCAGGCAGATTATCAGGCGAGCCTAAAGCCTCTTCCTGAACTAGCGCTCTGTACCCTGTCGGTGCTCGGTCCAGTGAGTACTTCCCTGTACTCTCCCTGCCAATCGTACTCCTTTTTACTCAGTAGGTCACTGCACACTTTCCCGTCAGCACATCAACTTCTGACTGACTTGGTGTCTGGTTACTTTCTCAACTGACAAGATGTCCGTCGTTCGTCCACTTCACTGACTAGCCCCTCCTCCTCCTCCCAGGTTTCTGACTAGTGGACTGGATGCGTCCCAGCCTATAGGTGACCACCCGTCAAGTCTATTGCTAGCCTATTACCCAGTCTGAGCGAAAAGGGCGTGGCCTGTGTGTGTGTTGTGGTGTTTTACCAACACTGGTCTTCCAGGAATCAGGGGATAGATGTAGTACCCTGTGGCACCTGACAGTCAGGGGCACCACAGTACATTGACAAACCACACTCCTTCTAGGAAAATGTTCTGTGGACAGATGAAACAAAAAAAAACTTTGACAAAACAGCAGTTTGTTTACAGACAGCGTAATGAAGCTTATAAGGAAAAGAACACCCTACCAACAGTTAAGCATGGTGGAGGATCCATAATGCTGTGGGGTTGCTTTGCGTTGTCTGGTACTGAGATCCTTAAGTGTATCACATGAGTCATGAAATCGGAGAATTATCAAGAGATTTTAGACTGAAATGTGCTACTAGTGTAAAGGCGGCGTTACACGCTACAATTTATCTGACGATATATCGTTGAGGTCATGGATTCCGTAATACACATCCGGCATCGTTGCATGTGACACCTACATGCGACTCCGAACGATCGCAAATAGGTTGAAAATCGTTGACACGTTCACTTTCAAAATATTGTTCGTTTGGAACGCAGCAGACAAATTGGTACGTTTGACACCCTGCAAACGACAAACAACATCCACACGTCCGCCTTGGACAAACAATATATCGCTGAACGATTTTGCGTTGCTTGTGAGATCGTTACGTGTGACCGCTAATAAACGACCTATGTGCGATCTCGGCAAATCGTAACTACGATCTGGGCGTGTCACATTGCTAATGAGATCGTCAGATAAATCGTAGCGTGTAAAGCGGCCTTAAGAAAACTTGGTTTGAGTTGAATATCATGGTTCTTCCAGCTAGACAATGATCCAAAGCACACATCCAAAAGTACACAGGAATGGTTTATCCATTTATTATGGAGAACCGGTAATTTGCATACACACGTGGTCCATGCTGCTCTCCAGGGTACTGATCTTCGGCTCGAGCCTCGCCCACTCCCAGCTGATGCTGCTTCCGGCCGAGTGAAGGGGCGGAGATCACCGCCCGTGACATCATGCCCACCTCCTCAACACGCTCATAATGAGCGCCGGACGGCAGAAACTGTTTGCTGCAGAAGATTCTGTAGGTAAGAAGGAGGTGAGTATTTGTTGTTTTTTATTATAAAATAATGACACGCGTTTCTCCGGCGCGTGTCACACGGGACCGCATCCACACTACATCCGTGTGGTACGGGTGCGGGCCATGTGACACCCGTACTGCCGGAGAATACGTGGACATGTCAGCGTGCGAAACACACGGAAGTATGGAACAGACACACTTTCCGTTCCAAAATACTTACGTGTGTCCAAACAATTATGAAATCATATGTCCACGTGTGTACGTGCCTCCGGTACGTGAAAAAACTGCCAAACACGTACCGGAGGCACGTGAGCGTGGCAGAGGCCTTATGAAAATGCCAGTAGTAAAATCCTCAGCTTGTAATTTTTTAGTCATGGTAAATGGGTGATTAAGCAATTCCTTCAATTCAGCCACCTGTGTCCATTGACCTTCATTTAGGGTTACCTGAGGGTTCGCCATATGTATAAGAAACGGTTTTAGTTCAGGCAATCACTCAATCATTAAGTAAGTGCTGCCCCACAGAGTGGCTTGATCGACAATTGCACCTTTCCCAGCACGTCTCTTCAAGCTGGAATCAATTTTAGGGGTTCTGGCGGCAATAACCAATTTCCTCACTTTTCCAATCAGATTCCCAGCATGTCCCTCTTGCAGACTATCTCTTATTGCCAGCTGCAGCGTGTGCACAACACAGCGCATGTGATGAATATGAAAGTGTTTTGAAGCAGCTTCAACAAGATCATCTGATTCAAAAGTATCATTTTGCTGTCCTTCTGTTGTAATATCTCTTTGTTCCTCAGTTACATGAACAGCACTGTGGCTCCATCTCACACATACTGAAACCTACATTTTTTTTCTAGGTGTTGTTCATTACTCTCATTCATCAGTTTAATTGTGCTTACGTTTGAAGCATTGTCCGTTACGATACTTGATAAATGTTCATGGGGAGGGGAATAATGGAAAAATTCTAATTGGAGTTTGCTATAAGCCTCCTAACATACCTGAACAAATAGAGGGTGAAATGCTGCAACAAATTTAAAAGGCAGCTAATAATAATATTAATATTAATAATAATCGGGTTCTTATTATGGGGGATTTCAACTATCCAGACATTCAATGGGACATAGAATCTTCTGGTTGTGCTAAAAGCTGTAAGTTCTTATCTACTATTCAAGACAATTTTCCTCTCTCAGACGGTAGATGAACCGACGAGAGATAATTTGCTAGATCTGGTCCTGTCAAATAGACCGGGTACAATTTCAGTTCTACAGGTCCGGGAGCACTTGGGCACCAGCGATAATAATATGGTAAGCTTCAAAGTAATATTCAATAGAACATTTCAAAGGGGAAATGCTAAAACCTGGAATTTTAGGAAAGCTGAATTCAACAAATTAAGGGAAGAGCTTATATGTCTAGATTGGTACAAAGACATGGTAACTGGGGATACTGAACATAAATGGGGTAATGCGAGCGTCACACGGTATGATCTATCGTGCGATCGCTAGAGCGATCGTACCCGCCCCCATCGTTTGTGCGTCACGGGCAAATCGCTGCCCGTGTCGCACAAAGTCGTTAAACCGCCGTCACGCGTACTTACCTGCTGAGAGACCTCGCTGTGGGCGGCGAACATACTCTTCCTGAAGTGGGAGGGACGTTCGGCGTCACAGCGACGTTACACAAAGGGTGCCGCGGGACGCAGGTAAGCTGTGTTTATCATTCCTGGGGTGTCACACGGAGCGATGTGTGCTGCCCCGGGTACGATGAACAACCGGCACCATGAAAAATTAAACCATTTTTTAAAAATAAGCGACGTGTACACGACTCACAATTTGTGACCGATTCAGCGTCGCTCGGAGGTGTCACACGAAACGACGTCGCAAACGATGCCGGATGTGCGTCACAAAACCGTGACCCCGACGATGCATCACACGATAGATCATCTCGTGTGGCGCCCGCATAAGTTTAAGGATATACTACTAGAGTCCTGTAAAAAACTTATACCCTCTGGTAATAAAATGTCCAGGAATAAACAGAAACCACTTTGGATAAATAAGACTGTACAAAGTATAATAAAACAAAAACAAAGGGCGTTTAAAATCTTCCAGGCTGAGAATTTAGAAATAGCATTTCAGAAGTATAAAGATATCAATAGGAAATGTAAAAAAGAAATCAAGCAAGCAAAATTAGCTACTGAAACAAAAATCGCCAAGGACATTAAAATAAATCCCAAAATCTTTTATAAATAAATTAATGTCAAAAGGAAAACAAAGGATAGTATTGGCCCCTTAAAATATAATAGCAAGTTGGTTATAGAGGACAAACAAAAGACTGAGCTATTAAATAAGCATTTCTCATCTGTGTTCCCCAAGGATCAGACTGTACCAGGGATCATTCAACAAGTGAAAAATCAAAGTTCACCACCCGATATAATTCATTTAACACAAGACGAAGTACTCCTACATCTTAGTAAATTAAACATTGACAAATCCCCAGGGCTAGATGGCATTCATCTACTAATATTAAGGGAATTGAGCTCCGTAATCAACAGACCACTGTATCTCATCTTTCTAGAGTCGCTTGTAACAGGGTTGGTGCCTCAGGATTGGAGGATTGCTGATGTGGTACCGATATTTAAGAAAGGTAAGAGGGTAAATCCAGGCAACTACCGTCCAGTAAGTTTGACATCAGTAGTATGCAAAGTTTTCTAGGGCATTTTAAGGGATAACATGCAAAAATATATTGCAGAAAATAATATAATAACTGACAGACAGCATGGATTCATGAAAGATAAGTCATGTCTAACCAACTTGCTGGGGTTCTATGAGGGGGTAAGTGCAAACCTGGATATTGGTAATGCAGCTTATGTGATTTATTTGGACTTTGCAAAGGCATTTGATACTGTACCACATAATAGCCTTATACTAAAGCTCCAGAAGCAAGGATTAGCGGAAACTATATGCAACTGGGTAAGGAATTGGCTAAAAGATAGGAAACAAAGAGTAGTCATAAATGGTACATTCTCTAAATGGGCAATAGTCAGAAGTGGGGTGCCGCAGAGATCTGTGCTAGGACCAATTCTTTTTAATGTCTTTATTAATGACCTTGTGGATGGGATTGATAGTAAAGTGTCAGTCTTTGCTTATGACACCAAACTATGTAGGATATTAAAAACTGACCTTGATAGTACAATATTACAAAAAGATCTGGATAAGATAGAATGGGCAGATACTTGGCAAATGAGATTTAATGTTGATAAATGTAAAGTAATGCAACTAGGACACGGAGTAAAGCGGGCTTTACACACAGCGACATCGCTAGCGATGTCGCTGGTAAAAGCACCCGCCCCCGTCATTTGTGTGTCACGGGCAAATCGCTGCCCGTGGCGCACAACATCGCTAACACCCGTCACACGGACTTACCTGCCTAGCGACGTCGCTGTGGTCAGCGAACCGCCTCCTTTCTAAGGGGGCAGTTCGTTCGGCGTCACAGTGGCGTCACTAAGTGGCCACCCAATAGAAGCGGAAGGGGGGAGATGAGCGGGCCGAACATCCCGCCCACCTCCTTCTTTCCTCATTGCGGGTGGCCGCAGGGACGGTGATGTTCCTCGTTCTTGCAGTGTCACACGTAGCGATGTGTGCTGCCGCAGGAACGACGAACAATCTGCGTCCTGCACCAGCAAAGTTAATCGGGATTAGAACGACCGGTCAACAATCAACGATTAGGTGAGTAATTTTGATCGTTTAATGGTCATTCGTGAGTTTCACACGCAACGACGTCGCTAATGAGGTCGGATGTGCGTCACGAATTCCGTGACCCCAACGACATCTCGTTAGCGGTGTCATTGCGTGTAAAACCCGCTTAATTCTATAACTGCGTATACATTAAATGGAAGTAAACTCGGGACTACAGAACAGGAGAAGGACTTGGGTATTCTTATTACAAATAAGATGAGCAGCAGTACGCAATGTCAAGCTGCAGCTGCTCAAGGAAACAAGTTTTTAGGGTGTATAAAAAGAGAGATCAGATCCCGTGATCCCAACGTATTTTTACCCCTCTATAAATCACTTGTAAGGCCACATCTGGAATATGGGATCCAGTTTTGGGCTCCACATTTTAAAAAGGACATTCAGAAGTTAGAGTCAGTTCAAAGGCGGGCAACTAGACTATTACAAGGAATGGAAGGCCTCCCATATGATGACAGGTTGAAAAAGTTAGATATGTATAGCTTAGAAAAAAAGACGTCTCAGAGGAGATCTCATTTATATGTATAAATACATGTGTGGTCAATATTAACCCCTTCACCCCCGGCCACTAAAACACCCTAATGACCGGGCCATTTTTTGCAATTCTGACCAGTGTCACTTTGACAGGTTATAACTCTGGAACGCTTCAACGGATCCTGGCGATTCTGAGATTGTTTTTTCGTGACATATTGTACTTCATGTCAGTGGTAAATTTAGGCCGATATTTTTTGCGTTTATTTGTGAAAATTTAGGAAATTTGGCGAAAATTTTGAACATTTCTCAATTTTCAAACTTTGAAAATTTATGCCCATAAATCTGAGAGATATGTCACACAAAATAGTTACTAAATAACATTTCCCACTTGTCTACTTTACACCAGCGCAATTTTCGAAACAAATTTTTTTTCCGTTAGGAAGTTAGAAGGGGTCAAAGGTCATCAGCAAATTCTCATTTTTCCAACAAAATTTACAAAACAATTTTTTTTAGGGACCACATTACATTTGAGGTGACTTTGAGAGGCCTAGGTGACAGAAAATACCCAAAAGTGACCCCATTCTAAAAACTACACCCCTCACACTGCTCAAAACCACATCCAATAAGTTTATTAACCCTTTAGGTGCTTCACAGGAACCAAAGCAATGGGGAAGGAAAAAATGAAAATTTTACTTTTTAACACAAAAATGTTACTTTAGCCATAAAATTTTCATTTTTACAAGGGAGAAAAGAGAAAGTACACAATACAATTTATTGTCATGTTCTCCTGAGTACGCTGATACCCCATATGTGGTAAAAATCAATTGTTTGGGCGCACGGCAGAGCTCGGAAGGGAAGGAGCGCCATTTGAATTTTTGAACGCAAAATTAGCTGCACTCATTAGCGGACGCCATGTCGGGTTTGAAGACCCCCTGAGCTGCCTAACCAATGGAGCTCCCCCACAAGTGACCCCATTTTGGAAACTAGAGCCCTCAAATAATTTTTCTAGATGTTTGGTGAGCACTTTGAACCCCTGGGGACTTCACAGAAGTTTATAGCGTTGAGCCGTGAAAAGAAAAAAAAAATTTTTACCACAAAACGGTTGCTTCAACTAGGTAGCTTTTTTTTTCACAAGGGTAACAGAAAAAAATGCACCATAAAATGTATTGTGCATTTTCTCCTGAGTACGCAGATACCTCATATGTGGTGGAAATCAAATGTTTGGACACACAGCAGTGCTCGGAAGGCAAGGAGCGCCATTTGAATTTTTGAGTGCAAAATTAGCTGCACCTGTTAGTGGACGCCATGTCGGGTTTGAAGACCCCCTGAGGTGCCTAAACAATGGAGCTCCCCCACAAGTAACCCCATTTTGGAAACTAGAGCCCTCAAATAATTGTTCTAGATGTTTGGTGAGCACTTTGAACACCTAAGGGCTTCACAGAAGTTTATAGCGTTGAGCCGTGAAAAGAAAAAAAATTTTTTTTTACCACAAAACGGTTGCTTCAACTAGGTAGCTTTTTTTTTCACAAGGCTATCAGGAAAAAATGCACCATAAAATGTATTGTGCATTTTCTCCTGAGTACGCAGATACCTCATATGTGGTGGAAAGTAATTGTTTGGGCGCATGGCGGGGCTCAGAAGAGAAGGAGCGCCATTTGACAGCAAAATTGGTTGGAATCATTAGCGGACGCCATGTCACGTTTGGAGACCCCCTATGGTGCCTAAACAGTGGAGCTCCCCCACAAGTGACACCATTTTGGAAACTAGAGCCCTCAAATAATTGTTCTAGATGTTTGGTGAGCACTTTGAACACCTAAGGGCTTCACAGAAGTTTATAGCGTTGAGCCGTGAAAAGAAAAAAAATTTTTTTTACCACAAAACGGTTGCTTCAACTAGGTAGCTTTTTTTCACAAGGGTAACAGGAAAAAATGCACCATAAAACGTATTGTGCAATTTCTCCTGAGTACGCAGATACCTCATATGTGGTGGAAAGTAATTGTTTGGGCGCATGGCGGGGCTCAGAAGAGAAGGAGCACCATTTGACTTTTCAAACGCACAGACGCAGTGCACTGATCGGCCGCTGCAGGACGCACGGTCGGATGCGATAAAAAAAAGCGTCGGGGATACGTAAAAAAAAAAGTCACGCCAAAAATTGACCATGGATGCAGATACGTTATGTGCATCCCTGATCAGCGCTTGGCGGGATGCACGGACGGATGCGATACAAAAAGCGTCGCAAATACGGAAAAAAGTCACGCCAAAAATTGAGCAGGGATGCCGATCCGTTATCTGCATCCCTAATCAGCGCTCGGCGGGACGCACGGACGGATGTGATACAAAAAGCGTCGTGAATACGGAAAAAAGTCACGCCAAAAACTGACCACGGATGCAGATCCGTTATCTGCATCCCTGATCAGCGCTTGGCGGGACGCACGGACGGATGCGATACAAAAAGCGTCGTGAATGCGGAAAAAAAGTCACGCCAAAAATTGACCATGGATGCCGATCCGTTATGTGCATCCCTGATCAGCGCTTGGCGGGACGCACGGACGGATGCGATACAAAAAGCGTCGGGGATACGGAAAAAAAAGTCACGCCAAAAATTGAGCAGGGATGCCGATCCGTTATCTGCATCCCTGATCAGCGCTTGGCAGGACGCACGGACGGATGAGGTGTAAAAATGGACAGGGGATACGGAAAAAAAAAAAGTTATACTCACAGTACCCAGAGGACTAGCAGGAGGATCACTGACCAGAAGAGCTGCAGAGGAACAGATGGCAGAGAGATGGACAGCTTTACAGGAGCAGCAGGCAGATCAGCAGAATGCCCAGGAAGGACCCAGCGATGGACGCAGATGTGATCAGGCCGGTGAAGACAGGTAAGAGGACGTCGGGGGAGAGCAGAGGGGGAGACCGGAGAGGGAGCTGCAGAAGCAGAATAGAGATAACGGGGGAGGCAGTCAGATCGTGGGGGGAGCGGATCGGGATGTCGGGGGGGGAGCAGATCGCGGGGGGGGGGGGCACGGCAGGGGCTATCACGGCAGCGCGCAGGGGCACCACGGGAGCGTGCACGGGCTGCAAAGTGAGCACAGTACTCACGTGCAGCAGCAGATCGCAACAGGGAAGCACATTGGCAGGGGGCAGATCGCGGCAGGGAAACACATGGCAGGGGGCAGATCACAGCAGGGAAGCACATAGCAGGGGGCAGATCGCAGCAGGAGGCAGATCGCAGCAGGGCGGCACATCAGGGAGCATGCAGGGGCCATCATGGGAAGCGCGCAATACTCACGTGGAGCCGGAGCGGCGGTGACATCGGCGGCAGCAGCGGTGGCGTGGTACCACAAGTACCAGCCACTGCACGCTGCAGACATGTTGGGGGAGGGCTCACAGGCCAGCACAGGCCTGGGGAGGGCGGCCACCCGCAGATCAGACCGCCCCACTGCACACTGATTGGAGCGATTGCGCGTCATAGCACGATCGCTCCAATCAGTGCTGCAGGGGCTGGGGGCGGCATGTTTGAGGTCCACCTATGATATGCTGCAGCAGCTGCGGCATCTCACAGGATCGCACTAATTCGGGCATTATTTTTGCCGAAATTAGTGCGATCGATGTGGTTGGCGGTTCAGATTTGAACAGCCAATCACATCGATCGTCGATAGGGGGTGGCGATGCCGCCCCCCCTGGGGTCAAGCAAAGGTCCCCTGCTGTAAGAAACAGCAGGGGACATCATTTGAAAGCCGTTGCTATGGCCACGGCAATCAAATGAAGTTTAGGCAGTAAAATTACGTTCCTGGTCGTTAAGTCACGTTAAAATAGGACGTAATTTTACTGCCCGCGGTCGTGAAGGGGTTAAGGACTGGCGCATGACTTATTTCTTCCAAAGACAAAATTAAGGACCAGGGGGCATACACTGCGAGTGGAAGAAAAGCGATTCCGGCAGCTAAATAGAAAAGGGTTCTTTACAGGTAGAGCAGTCAGACTGTGGAATGCCCTACCACAAGAGGTAGTAATGGCAGATACTATAACAGCTTTTAAAAAAGGGCTGGATGATTTCAATAGTACACACAACATTGTTGGTTATAAATGACTTGGTGACCAAATGTAGAACTGGTGGAGGAAGGTTGAACTAGATGGACTTAGGTCTTTTTTTCAACCTAAGTAACTATGTAATAGCAAGAACCTGTTCTTTTTTTGAGCTTGTAATCTTGCAGAACGTTTTCCACTAAGGCCTTGAGAAACTGGCTGGTGTGATGAGCTTTAGTATCTTTTACTGCCAATGTCTTAGTAACAATTTCTTTGTTGTCACAAACGTATTGAACATTGATGGCAAAATAGTTTACTCTGCAACGTGTGCAGGCATCATTTTTTTTTTTTTTTTTTTTTTAAACACAAATTTTATTGCAGTTTTCAGAATCATTACAATATGTCTAACATTTGAACAAGAATAAATTCACCTTACCAATTTACCCACCCTTGTCTTAAACCACCCTCTTTTATTCCCACTTTATCCCCCCCCAACATTTTTAATACACAGAACACCAGGTATAAGTCGCGAAAGAACACACAACTCCTCTATATTCTGATTCCCGTTTGAAGCCCTATTTCTCTGAAACCCTCGTCTCGCCCTACTGTCGTGTCTCTACTGCGTGTGTATTTTCAGCTTTCCCAATGTGCCTTGCAAGTCTCCCAGTAAATACCAAGCATTGTTGACCTTAGGGAGATCAACATATCCACTGCGGAGACACCATCACGTGTTTCTCAACGCAGTGATTCTAGAGCATTGCCCCCTGGGAAGTATGCAAATAAGAAAGCCGCGGAGACACCATCACGTGTTTCTCAACGCTGGCAGGAAACTAGCCAGGTCTTTCACCGGGAAGGAACAACCACGGGAAGGGCAGTCTCCAGTCAAGGAGACCACCTATACCAAACATGGTATCCATCCACAGACAGCCGTTTCGGGGTATTTGCCCCTCATCAGTGTGGAGTAGGAATCTGGCTAGTGGGGGCAATGCCTAGTATAAGACTACTTAAGCAAGCATTGTTGACCTTAGGGAGATCAACATATCCACTGCGGAGACACCATCACGTGTTTCTCAACGCAGTGATTCTAGAGCATTGCCCCCTGGGAAGTATGCAAATAAGAAAGCCGCGGAGACACCATCACGTGTTTCTCAACGCTGGCAGGAAACTAGCCAGGTCTTTCACCGGGAAGGAACAACCACGGGAAGGGCAGTCTCCAGTCAAGGAGACCACCTATACCAAACATGGTATCCATCCACAGACAGCCGTTTCGGGGTATTTGCCCCTCATCAGTGTGGAGTAGGAATCTGGCTAGTGGGGGCAATGCCTAGTATAAGACTACTTAAGCAAGATTTTCTCACTGCACTAGTGCGAGTCATACTTCAGTGTGACTATGCCCGTATAGTAAAAATAAATAAATAAATTGGTGTATGTTCCCCCATATTATGATACTAACACAGATAAAGCTCACGGCCACAGGCTTCAGGCCCAGCCCTGCGCTTATTTTGGATGTGTTTCAAAATAAGAGGAACTGCATGTGGCTTTTTTTTAAATAATTAAAACAGCTTGTGGTTCCCCCAGTTTTGATACCCAGCCAAGATAAAGCCGACAGCTGGGGGCTGGTATTCTCAGACTGGGAAGGGCCATGGTTATTGGCCGCCCCCTAGCCTAAAAATAGCAACCTTCATCTGCCCAGGATTGTCGCATCCATTAGATGTGACAAGCCTGGTGCTTTGCCCAGCTCTTCCTGTTGCCCTAGTGAGGTGGAAATTGGGTTATTAAGGGGTTAATAACAGCTTACAGCTGCTACTAAGCCCTAGAATAGTGATGGCAGGCATCTGAAAGTAAATTAACACAGACACCAAAAAATCCTTTATCTGGAATAAAATATAAAAAACACCCTCTTTCACCACTTTATTAACCCCCTAAACACCCCTGTGGGTTTGACATAATCCACTCGAGGTCCCATGGTGATTCCAGCTCTGCTACATCTCAGTCACAAGACAAAACAATCACTGATCTCGGGGAGACCAGCCAGAGAAAACACTGCTGGCAGCCAGCACACACTGCTGGCAGTCCTTCCCGGTGAAAGACCTGGCTAGTTTCCTGCCAGCGTTGAGAAACACGTGATGGTGTCTCCGCGGCTTTCTTATTTGCATACTTCCCAGGGGGCAATGCTCTAGAATCACTGCGTTGAGAAACACGTGATGGTGTCTCCGCAGTGGATATGTTGATCTCCCTAAGGTCAACAATGCTTGCTTAAGTAGTCTTATACTAGGCATTGCCCCCCCACTAGCCAGATTCCTACTCCACACTGATGAGGGGCAAATACCCCGAAACGGCTGTCTGTGGATGGATACCATGTTTGGTATAGGTGGTCTCCTTGACTGGAGACTGCCCTTCCCGTGGTTGTTCCTTCCCGGTGAAAGACCTGGCTAGTTTCCTGCCAGTGTTGAGAAACACGTGATGGTGTCTCCGCGGCTTTCTTTTTCCCAGTAAATACCATTCCGTATTAGTGAAAGGAGATACCACTTTCCATATTTCTGCAACTCCATACTGTTGTACTATAAATCTCTTCCATTTTTTAAAAAAGTTTCCCGTTAGTTCGTCCTTATTTCTTTCGGCTTCCAACTGTTCAATATTGAGCAGCTTTTTAATCTGACCACCTCTTCCTCTGATGGAACAGATTCCTTGAGCCATCTGCGTAGTAGGGCCTTTTTCCCTATCATAGCAATATTATGAAAGAGTCTTGGAATCGTGGTCCCCCGTGTATCTCCTCCTTCCTTTTCTTTAGTCCTGTGGTGGAAAATCCATAACAATGGGTCTAGTTCCATTTCCACTTCCCATACTTTTTCTAGAAGTGTCTTCATTTTTCCCCAAAATTTCTGACTTTCTGGGCACTGCCAAATCCCGTGGTATAAGTCCGTTTTCGGCTGTTTACATTTGGGGCAATGTTCTATTTTATTCATCGTCTGCTTGGTAGGGATGTTAAAACCATAAATTGCTCTGTGCATTAATCTAAACTGTGTGTCCCTCCAGCCCTCATTAATCACCTCCTTCCTCATCCTCATCCATCCCTGCCGTATCTTTTCCCCTGCCTCTGTATCTTTTAGTTGTCGTGCCCACGCTCCCCAGACCTGGTCAGAGTGCAGTGGTACCAGTGCTGTTCTCAGATCTTTGTACAGGGAGGAGATAGTAATCTCCTGTTTATCCTTCATTATAAATTGGTCCATTTCATTCATTACCTGTTCTTTTCTAAGATCCCTCAATAGTCCCATTATTCCCTTTTCCACCTGTTTGTATTGTATGATTTGGAATGGAGAAAGCCCGTACCTGTTCACCAACTCCTCAAGGGTCAACCACCTATGTTCCGTTTCATGGGGCAGATCTTTCACCCCACCGATCCCCTTATTTCTCCATTCTAGAAATAGTTTGTTTTCCCTCCCTGCTGGGAATTCCGGAAAATTCCAGATATTTAGGTATTTGGATATTCGCCAGGACAGGTTAAACTTTTTCCTCACTGCTTTCCACGCCATTATCGTATCTCTACATACCAGGGAGTGCTTAATTTTCCTCGGAATATTGGCCAATGACGTGTGTAATATTGCCCCCAAATCCCATGGTCTACAGTACTCACTTTCCAATTTTATGTTAGAATAGCTATTTGTCTTCCTCAGCCAGTCTATTACGTGCCTCATCAAGCATGCAAGGTTGTAGCCTCTCACATTTGGCATCTTGATTCCTCCCTTTTCCAGTGGTAGCATTAGTTTTTCCGCCCTAATTCTTGGTCTTTTTCTCTTCCATAGGAAGCTTGTAAATGCTTTATTCAGTCTATTTACATCCACATGCTTTAATAATATAGGGATAGTCTGCATCGGGTATAACAGCTTTGAGAAACTCATCATTTTTAAGAGGTGGTTTCTACCTAGCAGGGATAGCGGCAGCCCCTTCCACATCTTTAGCTCTTGTTCTATTTTCTGTATCAACGGTTTGAAGTTTAATTCATAAATCGAGGCCGGCTGGCGTCCCATCTGGATCCCCAGGTATTTAAGGTGAGTTTTTGCTATCGGTATCCCACATATGTTATCCCCTATTCCATAAGTTTTCAGGGATGACATGGTTCGCTCATTCAGAAACAGTATTTCACATTTTGTCTTGTTCAATTTAAAACCTGCCATTGACCCAAATCTCTCTATCTGTTGTATTGTTTTTAAAAGGTCATTCTGTGGTCTATTCATGAATAATATGATATCGTCCGCGAATAGAGCTGAATGTACTTTTTCCGTTCCAATGTTAATGCCCTCAAAGCAGTCTCCTCCATTGATCAGTTTTGATAATGGCTCAATGGCTAGATTGAACAAGAGAGGAGACAGCGGGCACCCCTGTCTCGTCCCTTTGGTCAAAGAGAAGGGTCGTGACAAAAATCCGGGTGTCGCCACTCTTGCCTGAGGGTTTGCATATAGTATACCTATAAATGTTCTGAATGCTCCCCTGAAGCCCATATTATCTAGGACTGTTTCCAGCCATTGCCACTGCACATTATGAAACGCTTTTTCAGCATCCAACGTGATCATGGCTGGAAATTCCCCTCCTTGTAGATCCCTGTGTCTGATGGCGTCCGTTACTATCATGGCCTTTCTTACGTTTGTCACGGCTGCTCTCCCCTTTACAAACCCCGATTGGGCGGGAGAAATTAGCCTTGGTAATACCTCTGCCAATCGATTGGCCATCAATTTGGCCACTAGTTTAAGGTCTTGGTTGATTAGTGAGATTGGTCTATAATTCGTTGGATTGTCCAAATTTTTGTCTCCCTTGGGTAAAAGTTTTATATATGCAGTGTTAAGGTGGCTAGACATTCCCGTACCCCCTAACATTTTATTAAACATACGTGTCAGCGTCTGTGATATTTCCTCCTTTAGTACTTTATAGAATTCCCCATTGAACCCGTCAGGCCCCGGTGCTTTATGTATACTCAGTTCTCCTATTGTTGTTTGCACTTCCTCTATTGTGATGTCCGCGTTCAGTCTAGTCAGTTCGTCCTCGGTTATTTGTGTAAGTCCTAATGTCTTTAGCCACTCCCTCCCTCATTCTCCATTTTCATCCCCCTTACTATATAGTTTGGCATAGTATTCCCCCAAGATCTGGTTGATCTCCTGCGGATTCGTCGATTTGGTCCCATCCTGTCTTGTCATACTAGCTATTAACGTCAACGGTCGTCTTCCCTTTGCCAGGTTAGCCAGCAGTTTACCTGCCTTATTGCCAAATCGGTGCAAGTCAACCTCCTGCTGAGACCTTACTAGTTCTTCTCGTTTTCCTACCCACATGTCAAACTCTTGTTTTGCTTCCTTCCACTCTTCTTTTGCTTTTTGGGATTTGTTTTCTAGGTACCTTGTGTATTTCTCTTAAACTAGTGCTTGCCTTCTGGTGATGTTTTTGCGTCTGTTTCCTGATTTTGGCTACATGCCCCATCAGTCTCCCCCTTAATACTACTTTTGCTGTTTCCCAGAATAGCATCGCCTCTTCCTCCTGCCCGCTGTTAGTGCCGCAATATTCCTCCCACCACTCCTTTAATGTTTTAATAAAACCTTTATCTTTGAGTAAGAATGATGGAAATCTCCATATATAATCCGAGCCCCTCTGTATTCTGTCATTTAAGTCTAAGGTCACCGGGCTGTGGTCGGATATAACCATGTTCTCTGTCTACATCCTTGACCCTGTGAATACTTAGTGCAAACACACTAAAGGAGACTTATTCCAATATAAAAACTAATTTTTATTGAAGAATAAACATACAATAATATGAATGTTTAATCAACACAGAGTACCCTTCAAAGGTTATATATCGGGCCATGAACTCATAATAATAATAACAACAACAACTAAGACACAGTATATGGCCAAAATTAAGATATCTTTATTACACAATAAAATACAAAAAAAAAATTTAAATTTTTTTTGTGGTCAATAGTGGTCAAACAGGTGTAGAGGACCAGCAGACCCAATGCGCAGTTCAAGGTTATAAGCAAATTATTAAATTATTGCCCAATAAATGTATAAAATTCAAGAACCAATTGGTAATGTATAAAGAGCAACAATAAATAGCAAAAATTTTTTGTGACAAAAATACAGCCCACTATACAAAAAAATGAGGGAAAATACGGGTAGTGAAAGGCTGCATATGAATAGAATGGATAACACACTAGTTTGCACTATAAATAAATTAAATTATCAACTATAATAAAGTGATAGTGACAGATTAAATTCAGAAGGAATTAGTATAATTTAATTAAAGTGCAGCGTCCTAATCACATTAGAGTATACAAAATCCATTGCGATAAAGAAGTGCTAAGTACATCACAAGTGGTGTCCAAGCCACAATATGCAACCCAAAGAACCTGTTATAAATGCAGATGGCTAGCATTTACAATGGTAATGACTCATAGCAGATTAAATGAAAATACCGATTTAATAAGGTCCAAAAGCAGAGTAAACACAGGGCTGATTAGAAGCGTCACTCACATGGGTCTATCTGGTCCTGCCACTCCGACGTACGTTTCATATATAACTTCTTCAGGGAGCGCTCCATTGTGCTCCATCCCCCATGCTGCGCACCCCCCATCGTGTTTCATCCCCCCATTCTGGGCACCCCGCATCGTGCTCCATCCCCCATGCTGCACTCCCCATCGTCCCCCATGCTGCACTCCCCATCATGCTCCATCCCCCATGCTGCGCACCCCCCATCGTGCTCCATCCCCCATGCTGCGCACCCCCCATCGTGTTTCATCCCCCCATTCTGGGCACCCCGCATCGTGCTCCATCCCCCATGCTGCACTCCCCATCGTGCTCCATCCCCCATGCTGCACCCCCTATCGTGCTCCATCCCCCATGCTGCGCACCCCCCATCGTGTTTCATCCCCCTATTCTGGGCACCCCCCATCGTGGTCCACCCCCCCCATGCTGCACCCCCCATCGTGCTCCATCCCCCATGCTGCACTCCCCATCGTGCTCCATCCCCCATGCTGCGAACCCCTCAGGGAGGAGTATAATAGGATTATAATAGGAGGAGTATAATGGGAGGAGTAGTCCTGGGGAAAGAGGAGTATAATGGGAGGAGTTGCCCTGGGGGGAGGTGTACAGGTGCCCAACGTGTGCAGGGGGCGTGGCCTAGTGGGCATAGTGTGAGGGGCCGTGGCCTAGTGGGCATAGTGTGAGGGGGCGTGGCCTAGCGGGCATCGCGTGCGGGGGCGTGGCCTAGCGGGCATCGCGTGCGGGGGGCGTGGTCTGGCCAAACGGTTAATCTATGCAGGGGGCGGGGCCAGCGGGCATCACATGCGGGGGGGCGGGCCTGGCCAAACGGTTAATCCATGCGGGGGGCGGGGCCAGCGGGCATCGCGTGCGGGGGTAGGCCTGGCCAAACAGTTAAGCCATGCGGGGGGCGGGGCCGAGCCGAACGGCCAATCCGTGTGGAGGGGCGGGGCCAGGCCGAGCCCAGCGGCCAATCCGACAGTTGTCACTGTAAGGACACAATTTTGGAGCAAGACAGACAGACAAAATAAGGCAATTATATATAGACTAGAAGGTGGCCCGATTCTACGCATCGGGTATTCTAGAATTTACGTATTGTGTAGTTCATGTATGATTTTTGTTATATATATATATATGTTGTGTGTAGTTACCAAGTGTTTGTGTAGGCGCTGTACATGTTCTGGGTGTTGTCTGGGTGTGACGGGGGTGAGAGCGGTGTTGTATGTGTGTTGCGTTGTTTGTGGAGCGCTGTGTGTCTGTAGCGTTGTGTGTTGCGCGGTTTGTGTGTGTGTGGTGTGTTTTGGGGGGAGGTATGTTTTGTGCAATGTGTGTGTTGTGCGGTATGTGCGTATATTTGTGTGTGCCGCGGTGTTTGTGTGTTGGGTGTTGTGTGTGTGCAGCGTTGTCTGTGTGTGTAGGTGTCTGTGTAGGGCAGTTGTTTGTGGTTCCCAGTGTGTGTGTGTGTGGTGTGTTGTGCACTTCCCATCGTGCTCCATCGCCATGCTGCGCACTCCCAAACGTGCACCATCCGCCATGCTGCGCACTCCCAAACGTGCACCATCCGCCATGCTGCGCACTCCCAAACGTGCTCCATCCGCCAGGCTGCGCACTCCCAAACGTGCTCCATCCGCCATGCTTCGCACTCCCAAACGTGCTCCATCCGCCATGCTGCGCACTCCCAAACGTGCTCCATCCGCCATGCTGCGCACTCCCAAACGTGCTCCATCCGCCATGCTGCGCACTCCCAAATGTGCTCCATCCGCCATGCTGCGCACTCCCAAACGTGCTCCATCCGCCATGCTGCGCACTCCCAAACGTGCTCCATCCGCCATGCTGCGCACTCCCAAACGTGCTCCATCCGCCATGCTGCGCACTCCCAAACGTGCTCCATCCGCCATGCTGCGCACTCCCAAACGTGCTCCATCCGCCATGCTGCGCACTCCCAAACGTGCTCCATCCGCCATGCTGCGCACTCCCAAACGTGCTCCATCCGCCATGCTGCGCACTCCCAAACGTGCTCCATCCGCCATGCTGCGCACTCCCAAACGTGCTCCATCCGCCATGCTGCGCACTCCCAAACGTGCTCCATCCGCCATGCTGCGCACTCCCAAACGTGCTCCATCCGCCATGCTGCGCACTCCCAAACGTGCTCCATTCCCCATGCTGCGCACTCCCAAACGTGCTCCATCCCCCATGCTGCGCACCCCCCATTGTAATCCATCCCCCATGCTGCACCAGCATCAGCCTCTCTACCCGCAGCATCAGCCTTCTGTCCCCAGCATCAGCCCCTCTCTGTCCCCAGCCTCAGCCCCTCTCTGTCCCCAGCCTCAGCCCCTCTCTGTCCCCAGCCTCAGCCCCTCTCTGTCCCCTCCTCTGGCGACACTCACACACACGATCGCATCCACTCACACACACGATCGCATACACTCACACACACCCGATCGCATCCACTCACACACACGATCGCATCCACTCACACACACGATCGCATCCACTCACACACACGATCGCATCCACTCACACACACCCGATCCCGACACACACACACCCGATCGCATACACTCACACACACAGACACTGACGATATCGCACATACGCGCTCACAGTCACAACATCCGAAGATACCACATGCTTCTGGCCATGTGATCCTCCGTCAGGTCCTGGAAGGTCACAACAGCACAGTATCGAGGCCGAGAAGCAAGGGATATCGCCGGATGCTGTGAGTGTGTGGATGCGATGTGATGTGTGTGTGAGGTGTGTGTGAGAGTGAGTGTGAGAGTGAGTGTGAGCTGATGTGTGTGTGTGTGTGTGTGCGTGTGGATCTTCCGCCGCTACAGGACCTCGATGCGCTTGTAACCATGCCAACGTATCCCGTCCCCCGCTCGCACGGGAGCCCACACCACTCCCGTGCGAGCGGGGGATGGGGGATGGGGGGGGGGAGTACAGTACTCACCCCCCTTAACAGCCGTGTCAGTTCGGGGAATGCGCGGGGGGGGAGGGGGGGAGGAGTACAGTACTCACCTCCGTGACAGCCCTGTCAGTTCGGGGAATGCGCGGGGGGAGGTGGGCGGGGCCAGAGCTAACGTGCGTTGCGTGAGGGGGGGCGGGGCGTGGCGTGGCCGAATTGCCAATGCCTGCAGGGTGCCGGGGCGAGAGGCCAATCTGTGGGGGGGGCGGAGGCTGGGCGAGCGGCTGGCCAATCCGTGTGGGGGCGCAGCCTGGGCGAGTGGCCAATCGGTGTGGGGGGGCGGGGCCATGGCGAGCCCAGCGGCCAATCAGCTTTGTGTCACCGTAAGGACATGTCACGGTGACACTGTCACGGTGACACAATTTTGGAGCATGACAGACAGACAGACAGAATAAGGCAATTATATATATAGATGTTCTCACTTGTGTGTGTCTTGGCGCCTTTCCCTGGTCTTTTCCCTGCCTTAACTCCACGGTGTACTGACAACTATGTATTGCCTGGGCGCAACCTTGTGTCCCCTTCTTGGCATTAACTATAAACCTGTTGGCTACCCCCCCAACTGCCCTCAGTTTTCTTTCGGTGTGCTTATAGCGTTGCTTTCCCTGAACCCAACTATTCAACCTAAATCTATTGTCAACTAACAACCCCTCAACTGTCCCCACCATTACAATCAATCGTCTCATCACTTCCATTTTTTCTGTGATGCTCCTGGCTCCGCAATCCCCTCTCAGCCCCCTAATTAACATTTACATATAGTTTGTCCCCCATTGTTCTGTTATCTAACACACCAGAGCAAGGCCTTCCTGGTCAAAAGCCATGCCAGCATACAATACCCCCTCCCTCATTGCCCATACCTATTATTTGTTGCCTCTGGTCTTAATTTCACATCACCTCCCATCAGCATAAGTGACCTGGCTACCAGAAGAGTGATTAATCAGTAGATACTAGAAAGAGAGAAACCCAGTCCCCCATAGATGTTAGGATCCCCTACACCCCCGAGGGGGCAGGGCACCTTGGTCCATATAGATTGAAGAGGCGAGGGGAACTGAAGAGAAAGAGAAAAGGAAAAGCCTACAAGAAGAGAAAAAAAAGAGGAAAAGAAAAAGAAAGCACAAGGGAGATGGGAAATGAAAGTGGAAAAGGAAGTGGGAAATATAAAGGGAAATGGGAGAGGAAGTGGAAGAGGAAGTAGGAAGTAGAAGAGGAAGTAGGAAGTGGGAGAGGAAGTGGAAGAGGAAATAGGAAGTGGAAGAGGAAGTAGGAAGTGGAAGAGGAAGTAGGAAGTGGAAGAGGAAGTAGAAGATGAAGTGAAAGAGGAAGTAGAAGTGGAAAAGGAAGTAGGAAGTGAAAGAGGAAGTGGGACATGAAGTGGAAGTAAGTAGGAAGTGAAAGAGGAAGTGGAAGTAGTAGGTGGAAGAGGAAGTAGGAATTAGAAGAGGAAGTGGAAAAAGAAGTAGGAAGAGGTAGATGGGGTGGAAGAGGAAGTGTAAGAGAAGTGGAAGAGGCAGTATTAAGTGGAAGAGGAAGTAGGAAGTGAAAGAGGTAGTGAAAGGGGAAGCAGGAAGCGGAAGGGGAGGTGGAAGAGGAAGTAGGAAGTGGAAACAGAAAATAAAAATGCAATAATAAACAGTAGATGTTACTCATCCCCTGCATTCAGTCAGTCCCCTCTCTCTTGGGCCCCTCAGTTCAGTGCAAAATATCGATTCTTCTCCTTGCAGCCTCTCTCATGGCGCTCCCTTCTTCTGGTTTCCAGGCCAACGTGACGGCGACCTCCTTGCTTTTGGACTTCCTGCATGTATCTCCTTCCCCTCCATCCAGTCGTTCCGGCCCGATGCCCGGCTCTCCTCCTCTCTTCCTTGCCGAGTATGTTGCCTCTCCGGGAAGTCCTCCGTCTGGTTTCTGTTCTCCATCTCCTCCATCCATCTCTCCGCCTCACTCAAGTCTTTCGTCGCAAAAAGGGATCCATCACGTCTTGTTACTCTCAGTATTGCAGGATACAGCAGTTGGAATTTTATGCCTTTACGATACAGCGCGGTACAAATCTTACTAAAGGCTTTCCTTTTGCGTGTAACCTCCGCCGAGTAGTCCCCGAAGATCAGCACGTTATGCCCTTGTAAAGACAGTGGGGTCCTCCTTCCTCTAAATGCTCACAGTATCTCTTCTTTGTCTTTGTATTCCAAGTATTTTATTATCACTTGGCGCGGCCTGGCTGGTCCCGTCACTCCCGTGCTGTCTTCCTTCCCATTTGTTCCTTCTGTGCCTGGACGCTCTCTTACAGGGCCCACTCTGTGCGCTCTTTCCACCCTGCATTTGTGCGTTAGACCTAGCGCCTTGGGGAGCTCTGCTTCACATATGTTGTCCAATTGCCGCATGCTTATAGATTCTGCCAGTCCCACCAGCCTTAAATTGCTTCTTCTGGAGCAATTTTACAGGTCCTCTAGTTTGTCTCTCATGGCCTGGGATCCCTCCACCATCTCCTGCGCTGCCTCTTTAATGCTGTCACCTCGTCCTCTGTGTCAGAGATTCTTTGCTCCATCTCTGACATCCTGGCTCCCTGCTGTGTGATCTGTTCCTTTAAGGGTGCTAGCACTGCCCCCACCATGGCCTCTAGAGAGTCTTTGATCTTGTCTGCCAGGTGCACTGCCACTGCTCCAGCCAGACGGTCATAATCAATTTGCAAGAAATATCAAAAAACTGACCCGCACATCCAACAAATGTGAAAAGGTGCTAACTGAAAAAACATAGTAACTATAAATGCATACAGTCGCACACTGAAAAAGCCAAAAATGTACAAGGGAAAATATGGCACTGCATTACTGCAAAAGAGAGATATTTAGTTTATGTATTGGCCAATGCATGTAAGCCCGGAGACCAACGGCAAGGAATATCTCTGTAATCCGGGAACCTAACTTAAAATGCCACTATCTAGGTTAAAAACATCCTTATCTGGGCAAAATGCCACTATTTGGACTACAAACCTCCATGTATGGGCAGCTAGGCTCCTGCTATAATGGTTATGAACACAGTCAGGTCTTAGGGCGGAGTGCTCAGTCAGAAAAAGACTCACTAGAAATATCAAAAAACTGACCCGCACATCCAACAAATGTGAACAGGTGCTAACTGAAAAAACATAGTAACTATAAATGCATACAGTCGCACACTGAAAAAGCCAAAAATGTACAAGGGAAAATATGGCACTGCATTACTGCAAAAGAGAGATATTTAGTTTATGTATTGGCCAATGCATGTAAGCCCGGAGACCAACGGCAAGGTATATCTCTGTAATCCGGAAACCTAACTTAAAATGCCACTATCTAGGTTAAAAACATCCTTATCTTGGCAAAATGCCACTATTTGGACTACAAACCTCCATGTATGGGCAGCTAGGCTCCTGCTATAATGGTTATGAACACAGCCAGGTCTTAGGGCGGAGTGCTCAGTCAGAAAAAGACTCACTAGAAATATCAATATATATCAATATAAATATATATAATCAATTTGCAGGCCTGGGAACTGGTTGTGCTGCTGGGCTGTCTGTTGCTCGTGCTGCTGGGCTGTCTGTTGCTCGTGCTGCTGGGCTGTCTGTTGCTCGTGCTGCTGGGCTGTCTGTTGCTCGTGCTGCTGGGCTGTCTGCTGCTCGTGGTGCTGGGCTGTCTGCTGCTCGTGGTGCTGGGCTGTCTGCTGCTCGGCTGCCTGCTGCTCGTTCTGCTGGGCTGTCTGCTGTGTGTGTTGCTGAGCTCTCTGTTGCTCTCTCAGCTGCTCCCCCTCCTCCTCCTCCATCCGTCCCCGCTCACCTCCCTGCATACCGCCGCGGCCCGTGGCCGCCATTTTGCGCTCCATGTGCACTGCTCTCTCTGCAGCACCCTGCTCCAGCTGTCTGCCGCTGCTCCGGAGGAGGTACCGCTCCATGCACGGTCACCTCCTGCTCCTCGCCTCCCGTTCTCCGTCTCCTCCCTCGGCCGTGGGGCTCTTGTAGTCAGTGTGTGGAGCTGAGGAACGTGCGGAGCTCTGTCTCCCGCGTCCTCACATCACAGCGCCGGAACCGCGTAGCACATGTGGGGGAGCTCCACTGTTTCGGCACCTCAGAGGCTCTCCACACGCAACATGGTGCGGCTAACGATTCCAGCTAATTTTCTGTTCAAAAAGTCAAATGACGCTCCTTCCCTTCCGAGTCCTGCCGTGCGCCCAAACAGTGGTTTTTCGCCACATATGAGGTATCTGCGTGCTCAGAAGAAATTGCCCAACAAATTTTGGGGGTTCATTTAATCCTTCTACCCTTGTGAATATGCAATATTTGAGGCTAAATTAACATTTTTGTTGCAAAAAGTAAAATGTTCATTTTTTCCTTCCACATTGCTTTAGTTACTGTGAAGCACCTGAAGGGTTAATAACCTTCTTGAATGTGGTTTTGAGTAGCCTGAGGGGTGCCGTTTTTGGAATGGTGTCACTTTTGGGTGTTTTGTGTCATGTAGACCTTTCAAAATCGCTTCAAATGTGATGTGGTCCCTAAAAAAAAGTGGCTTTGTAAATTTTGTTGTAAAAATGAGAAATTGCTCATAAACTTTGAACCCCTATAACAGTGATGGCGAACCTATGGCACGCGTGCCACCAGGGGCACGCTGAGCCCATTCTGCTGGCACGCGTGCTGTCGACGGATCCTGCAGCTTTGATCTGCTAGTGCAGTCGCGCCGGCAGATCAAATCTGTGTAGGAGCGGAGGAAACATTTCTCCTCCGCTCTGACACTCCTCCTCCCCCAGGCTGCAGGTGTGTTGCCTAGGAGACGGAGGAGCGTCAGCGAGCGGCGCCGGCATCGTCTGCTGGCCGCGTGGGAACTGAGGACCCAGCAGCGCACAGCGGTGGAGCGGGTGCAGGAAGGTAAGTTGTGTGTTTCTTTTTTTTTTTTTTTTTTTTTTATAACTCGTGTGCGGCTGTGCCAAGGTGGGGATGGGAGGGCAGCGCCAGCATGGGGTGGGGGAACGCACATGCCAGGGTGGGGGCGGGGGAACACACATGCCAGCGTGGGGTGGGGGTGGGGGGAACGCACATGGCGGGGTGGGGGTGGGGGGGAACGCACTTGGCAGCGTGGGGTGGGGGAACGCACATGCCAGCATGGGGTGGGGGAAGGGGAACGCACATGCCAGCATGGTGTGGGGGTGGGGGAACGCACATGCCAGCATGGGGTGGGGGAGGGGGAACGCACATGCCAGCATGGGGTGAGAGAACACGCATGACAGCATGGGGGGGCATGCATGCCAGCATGTGGGGGAAACATGCTTGCCAGCAGGGGGGGGGGGACGACATGCATGCCAGAATGGGGAACAATGCATGCCAGGATGGAGGAAACATGCATGCCAGGATGGAGGAAACATGCATGTCAGGATGGAGGAAACATGCATGCCATGATGGGGAAACATGCCACGATAGGGCACATTTACCAGGAAGGGGTACATTTACCTGGATGGGGTAAATTAACCAGGATGGAGGACATTTACCAGGAATGGGGTACATGCCGGGATGGGGGAACATTTACAAGGATGGACAATATGTCAGGATGGGGTACATTTACCAGCATGGGGGAACATGCCAGAATGGGTAACATTTACCAGGATGGAGGACATTTACCAGGATAGGGCCGTGATGGGGACAAATATACCAGAATGTAGGAAATATATATCAGGATGGGGGACATGTTTACCAGGAAGTTGCCGAGGAAGGGGTACAGAACTACACAATGAAAGGGGAGGGGAGCAACTCGTACGTCTTTATGGGATTTCAAGATGTTCAGACTTTGAAATGTAGATGTGGATTACAGGGTGACCTCTGATTGCATTCCAGACTAAAATCTCTGTCTAATATGCTGTAATTTTTTCCAGAAAGATCAATCCAACTGCTGTGTCTGGAAAGGGCAGGGGCTCAGCTTCAATGTGTGGTAAGCATGAGCGTGATGCCCCCTGCTAAAGAGAAGACTGCAAAGGTAAGATTAAAATCAATTCTTTATATAATAGGATTGGTTGGCACTTCGGAAAAAAAATTGGGTTTAGGGCTACAGTTTGGGCACTCGGCCTGTAAAAGGTTCGCCATGACTGCCCTATAACTTCCTTACATTTTTTTTATCCAAAATTGTTCTGATGTAAAGTAGACATGTGGGAAATGTTATTTATTAATTATTCTGTGTCATATGTCTCGTTGGTTTTAGAGCATAAAAATTAAAAGTTTGAAAATTACAACATTTTCAAAATTTTCGCGAAATTTCAGTTTTTTTCACAAAGAAACGCAAAAAATATCGGCCTAAATTTACCACTAACATGAAGCCCAATATGTCATGAGAAAACATTCTCAGAATTACTGGGATCCGTTGAAGCGTTCCAGAGTTATAACCTCATAAAGTGACACTGGTCAAAATTGAAAAAAATGGCCTGGTCTTTAGGGTCAAAATAGGCTTGGGCCTGAAGGGGTTAACAACAGCATTTAACAGGTTAACAGCCACAGGCGGAGGGCCACTCCACCCATGGCTGTTAGAGGCAGATGAAGACTGAGTCATTCAGCCTTTATCTGCAGGGAAAGATTCAGGATCGGCGTATGAGCTCACATCAAAGGCAGGGAAATGACTCATGACGTACATAGCAGGGTTAATGCAGCAGTCAGATGTTAGCCGGCAAAAGATCGGCTGCCTCAACTTGTTGGCCACTGCTTCATGACTGTCCCTCAAGTTAAAATTTGCCAACCTGCTCCTAATCTTATCCATAATGCAGGTTTTGTAATACATTGTGTAGCCACATCCACCCCATGTCTTACCATTGGTTTCTTAGTTCTCTTTCCATACAAAGAACAGCTAGAACAGAATTCCAGCAGTGGCCTAGTGGTTGCAAGTACAAAGGCGCTGCTGAACAAACGTAACAAGTGTCCATTAGATGGCTCCAAATGTGCCACTTTTATTAAGAAGCCTTCAAGTGTTAACAAATTGGCACAAATCTCTCCATCTTGGCACAATATGCATAAGGCCCCCTTCACACGTCCGTGTCTTCGGTGCGTGCTTGGTCCGTGCCCGTATGTACCGGAGAAACGGGCACACACGTGTTCTGCCAGTGGCCAGTGCCTCCGTGTGCAGCAGACGTGTGCCGTGTGCTCCACACGGATGCATGTCCGTGTTTCTCCGGCAGCACGGGCCCGTACACGTACCACACGGATGTAGTGTGGATGCGGGTGCACGTGACACACGCCAGAGAAACACACGTGGCATTGTAAAAAATAAAAAAAAACACACTCACCTCCACACGCCCTGCAGTCTCTGCCACGGCTGTCTCCTGCATCCAACCCCCAGTGAATTTGAACAACGCATCTTCTTCACTGGGGGCCGGAAGCAGCGTCAGTGGGGCGTGGCCTGTGCCGGACGCTGTCAGTCAGCACCACAGACAGCTCTGGAAGAAGCAGGTAAGGAGGGGCTTTCCGCTGTCCGTGTGTTATTACGTATAACACACGGTGAACAGGAATGTGCCACAAACACGGCACACGGGGAGCAAACCACCCCTTTAACACGTACGTGAAAAAAACGTTACGTTTTTTTTTCCCGGACGTTTGAAGGGGGCCTAAAGTAGGGATTGCCACTTAAAAAATGTTGGCTGTTTCCTCTGAATAGTGACCATTGCTGAGTTCGGCCTCCCTCCTGGTTGCCTCCGGGGGCCACCTCTCTGCTTGTTGAACCTCTTTAGTTATTTTTTAACTTTTATACAAGATCCTGTGTCTCCTGTATTCTGCTGCTCTATGTCTCGGTCTTTTTTCTTCTTTCAGGTAGTATGTAGTGCAAAATGTTAGTGCCCCAATCACAGAGACTGAATCCCATAATAATTGTAGTGTAATTTGGGACAGGGGTTGAATTTATGACATCTATTCTCTGTATTGACCCCTCTAACTGCCCGATTCTAGTTGTGGTATATTCAGGGTAGTAGTGATCATTCCCATCATTATCACTGTGTGAGGAGAAATTCAGACAAAAAAAACACACAACACAATATATATCTAAATTTATGTTTGTTTTTATTAGAAGATCAATAAGCAGCATTGTATTGAAAGTATACTGGCCCTTTGAGAAATTACACAATGGTCACAGTGCCTCTCAGGTGAGCCCCCGTGTGGACTACAGAACCAGCTGCAGTCATTGGGGAGCAGCTGAGAGGCACTGGACCCAAAGATCCAGAGGAAGGCGAAGAAACCCCCCGGAGAGTTCTGCCTCAGGGGGGAAAAAAATTCCCTCCTGACCCCAGTTCTGGCGATCGGATATTTCCCTGGATCACGTCAGTCCTGCTGCAAATTGCAATATATTTTTTTGTAATTATTAGTGATGGGCGAATAGTAAAATATTCGGGTTTGGATTGTTGGATCGAATACCCAGTACTATTCCAGTATTCATCACGAATAACTGACCTAATGCAAGTCAATGGGGAACTCGAGTGTTATTTTAAGGACATCTTCAAAAAAAAAAATGCTCGGGTTCCACATTGACTTGCATTAGGTTAATTATTCTTCATTAATACTGAAATAGTACTCGGTATTCAGTACAACTAATCCAAACCCGAATATCTATTGACTCATCACTAGTAATTATAAGCTATGGAGCGCTAATCTTACAAAGAAAAATATATGCACTCCCTGCTCCTAGGAGCTTACAATCTAATACAAAATATGACATATGCACACAAACATATGCACACTCAACTTAATGCTTACACACATAAAGACACATATGCCCACAAACACACACATACACACTCACCTCAAGACACACATACACAAACACACACCCCTTCAGTGCTGCAGTGCTGCGGACAGAAACACTCACCCCTTAATTGCTGGGACTACACACAAACCATCACAAATAAATCCTTTCATTACCTGGACGCCATACAAACCATCACAAACCCCTTTAGTAGTGGGGTCAAATAGACACTGACACACAGTCCCTTTATTGCTGGGGCCACACAAACAACCTTTCATTGTTTGGAACACACACCTTCAGTGCTGCAGTTCTGGGAAGCGATCATACATACACACACTCATGCACACACACTTACACGCGCACACACACTTACACGCGCACACACACACACACACACACATATACACACTTACATGCGCACACACACATTTACACGCGCACACACACACATACATACCTTCTAGGTCTGAACCTGAAAATTCACTTGATAATTGTAGGTCCTATGACAGCCTTGTGGAAGGGTCAAGAAGAAATAAAACATGCAGCTAGTTATTGCTTGGAACAATCATGGTGTTGAGTCCATACAGTACATTGCTGATCTCTTCCTTGTCCTGCTGTGCTGTTTGTGCTGTGCAGCGAGTCCTTCTTCACCCCTCTCCGATGTTGCCCGATCCTCCAATATCAGTGAATAGCTACCTACCTGGACCAGTCGTCTTCAAGCTGTGACACAAGATGGTTCTAGATTAGAGCTTTGTACATTCTGTAGCATTTGTGATGTCATGTGAGGTCTATGATATCAAGTGCACTGTGCTGTTATGTGCCTTGTGATGTCATCATACCTGGAAGCAAATCAAATTCATGTTAAAACAATAACTTTATTTAATTAAAACCACACACAATTGAATACAGCACAATAAAAATTTGCTACAATGTTAGTCATAAATCAATATATACCTCAGAGGGGGAGGGGCCCAGGATGGATTCCCTAGACTTCCCCTACCTGGCCACAGAGGTTGGTACTATGCAGAGATTGTTCGCCCCACCTTCTGATAGACGATTGATTGGCTGTCTCGAGCATGGCTCCGCCCATAGAGGCCAGCATACTATTCAGGCCTCGGATGGAAATGAGCCCTGACTGCCTAGCGTGCGTTCCAGCTACTTGTAGGGAGTTTTCTTCCTGGGGACACCATATGTTTACAGGTATAAAAAAGCTGCCTTTGAATACAACATGGTCTATCTGGCTATATGAGCCTCAGGTCCAATTTGGGATGCCCCTGATGAAACCCCTGGCATTTGGAAAGGGAGGAGAAACGCGTCAGGCGTGAGGCTACTCAAGCTAAGTTATTGTGTCATTTGGCACATCTGTTATGCTGTGCAATATTATTTGCCATTGGGTATATTGTACTTTTTGCTATTGAGTGCTATTTGTCATTTGGCAAGTATGATACTATTTGCATAATGATCTGTTACTGGGCATACCACTAATACATCTCATGTTATTACATATGACATTGCTAATACAGGCAGGGTCGGACTGGGGTGCCAGGGGCCTACCAGAGAAATTAACTCTAGGAGCCCACACTGTAGCTACCATAAACGGTTTTATTACTTGTTCATTTTCGGCTTCTCTCAGTATAACTTGCGCCTTTGTGCAAAAAAGAACTGTATTGTGCACTGCATATATCACAGGATTTCTTGTAGCATCTTATTTATTGTAGTTAATAATGGAATCTATTATTTACAGTCAGTCGCAGTTTTTCTTACACACGGACATTCCTTGTCTTAGGAAAACCACTGAGTCCATCAGGAAAACAATATTCAATGAGAAGAAGAATGTTATCCAGCATCTTCAAATGGAAAAGTTTACTAAAATTAATCCCCCTCTGCCACCATCTATCCACCATATAGGGTCTGTCCCCACTGACTTGGGAAATCCCCTATAGAGTCAGTATGTAGTGGCGTGAAACATTACCACTCCAATACACTTTTTTATTTGGAGACTCCGGTGAATATTTGCTTCACTTTAGTCTGACATTTATCTAGTTTTTTCTGTCTTTGTTATCAAGGGAACTGCATCCTCTTGGGGATGCAGGATCTACCCCCTGGGACCTGGAGTACCAGTGGCGATTCCACCAAAACACGACCAAAATCCTAGTTCTCCCGTGCACACTGGGCATAGAGGGTTAACCATGTAAGGGGATGGTCGCCATGGGAACGAATACCTCGGTATAGCCAGCCTGGTGGGAGGGGTCTCCAGTCAGTCAGTCAGTCGGTAGTCGGTAATGAGTCGAGTGGCACACAGAAGAGGTGTGCGGACGTGCCTGAGCTGGGTTCGTGTAACGGTGACCCGGGGGCACAGGAGAGAGGTCGACAGGACGGGTGCCAGAGATACTGCTGGGACCAGAGCACGCACGGGGCACAGGGCCCTAGGTCAAGCGTCAGTTTCATACGGTTTGATAAATACCTGCCCAGTGATAACACCCTCATGGACTTCACCGAACCAAATAATCCGGGAGCATCAGCAGTAAACTAGGATTGGGATTCGGACATTTACCTCGCTACAGGGTCCGAACTGCCTGCCGTATGGAGAAGGAGACTGTAACCCAAAAGGGATGTTGGGGCTCACAAACGCTCCATGCTACGGGGACCCAATCAACTGCCGAGTGCCGCGGACAGTGCAACCTAGGTCATTACATTTGCACTGATACTCCAAGGGACCTGAACCAATGGTTCAAAGGTCCGAGTGATTAGAGACTGTTAAAGACAACCTGGTGTGGTCTCCGTTATTACCCTGCAACATCTCCCAGGCACAGCTCTACCTACGGAGGGCCTAACACCATTGCTGCAAACACCACCAGCCCATCACATGCATCCAACTACTCCACAGCGTGGCTGGCTAGTAAAAGTCTAAAAGATGAAAAAATAATGACATGGCCCCCGTGTTCACCTGATCTGAACCCCATAGAGAACCTGTGGTCCCTCATGAAATGTAAGATCTACGGGGAGGGAAAACAGTACATCTCTCGGAACAGTTGCTGGAGGCTGTGGTGGCTGCTGCATGCAATGTTGATTGTAAACAGATCAAGCAACTGACAGAATCTATGGATGGTAGGCTGTTGAGTGTCATCATAAAGAAAGGTGGCTATATTGGTCACTAATTTTTTGGGGTTTTGTTTTTGCATGTCAGAAATGTTTATTTCTAAATTTTGTGCAGTTATATTGGTTTACCTGGTGAAAATAAACAAGTGAGATGGGAATATATTTGATTTTTATTAAGTTGCCCAATAATTCTGCACAGTAATAGTTACCTGCACAAACAGATATCCTCCTAAGATAGCCAAATCTAAAAAAAAACCACTCCAACTTTCAAAAATATTAAGCTTTGATATTTATGAGTCTTTTGGGTTGATTGAGAACATAGTTGTTGATCAATAATAAAAAAAATCCGATAAAATACAACTTGCCTAATAAGTCTGCACCCAGTGTATTATATAGGGTCATTATAAATAGGGTGATCTATTTCAAGTGTTTTTTTCTGTTAATGTTGATGATTATGGCTTACAGCTAGTGTTAATCGAGTACCTAACTATTCGTACTCGCTATACTCATAACGAATACTGTCTAATACTCGCATATTTGTTCCGAATAGCATGTGCAATGCAAGTCAATGGGGAAAAACTAACAATGTAACGAGTAACCTGAATGCCGTACTTTTCGTATGGGTAGCAAATACTGCGGAATTCGGGTTACTCATTACATTGTGAGTTTTTCCCCATTGACTTGCATTGCACATGCTATTTGGAATGAATATGCGAGTATTAGACAGTACTCATTATGACTGTAGCGAGTGCAATTAGTTAGGTACTCGATCAACTCTATTTACAGCAAATGAAAACCCAAAAATCATTATCTCAGAAAATTAGAATAATTACCACAAAATACCTGCAAAGGCTTCCTAAGTGTTTAAAATGCTCTCTTAGTCTGGTTCAGTAGGCTACACAATCACGAGGAAGACTGCTGACTTGACAGATGTCCAGAAGGCAGTCATTGACATACTCCACGAGGAGTTTAAAGCTACTTTCAAACTTGCATTTTTTTCCTTCAGTCGCAATCCGCCGTTTTGGAAAACAGCGGAATCCGTTAACAGATTCCGCTGCTTCCCATAGACTTGCATGGATGACGGATTGCGACTGATGGACCTGCATTGCTTCCGCTGGCCGACGCTGCGTTGCTTCCGCCAGGCGGAAGGAACGCAGCATGTAACGGTTTTTGAGCAGCGGAATCCTTAAGATTTCGCTGCGCATGCTCTCTCTGGCTCCCTACAAACGTAACCAGGGTACACATCGGGTTACTAAGCAAAACGGTTTGCTTAGTTACCCGATATTTACCCTGGCTACGTGTGCAAGGAGCCAGCGCTAAGCGGTGTACGCTGGTATCCAAGGTAAATATCGGGTAACCAAGCAAAGTGCTTTGCTTAGTTACCCGATACTTACCCTCGCTACGTGTGCAGGGAGCCCGACACTTCCCCGCTCGGCTCCGCCCCCTCCCGCACTCCACTCCGCATGTACACACGCACACACACAGACACACACACACTCACCTGTCCCCAGCCATGCAGTCCCCGGCACTGACGTCCTCAGCGCCATGGCCCCACTTGGCTCCACCCACCCCACACTCCGCCCCCCGCACACATTCTCGGCGGCTGAACGATCAGGTGATCACCCGGCGGCCAGCTGCTGTGAGCGATCAGCTGATCACCCGGCGGCCGGCTGCTGTGAACGATCAGCTGATCACCTGGCAGCCGGGTGATCAGCTGATCGTTCTCAATAGTCTGCCCCCGGTAAATCTGTAAAGAAAAAAAAAAGCACATTCTGTTCTTTGTACGATCCGTTGCATCCGTTGTGCCACTATATGCAATGCATCCGTTGCATCCGTCACACAACGCAATGCAACGGATGCTGTTCAACGCAAGTGTGAAACTAGCCTAAGCCACAAAAGGTCATTGTTAAAGAAGCTGGCTTTTCACAGACTCCTGTACCAAAGCTTTTTTAAAGCATATTAATGGAAAGTTCAGTGATAGGAAAAAGTGTGGTAGAAAAAGGTGCACAAGCAACAGAGATAACCGCAGCCTTGATAGGATTGTTAACAAAAGGCCATTCAAGAATTTGGGGGAGATTCACAAAGCGTGGACTGCTGCTGGTGCTATTGCTTCAAGAGCCACCACACACAGACAGCGGCAGACTGGAGTGCCTGGGGCCCACCAGGAAAAATCAATCTTGGGGCCCACCAGCACCATGCAGTTACCGTACTGTATATAGGAATAACATACGTCCATAAACTCTTTCAAAATGAATCAACTTTATTAACCAATAAATAACCAATAAAATAAGTCAAAACCAGGAGTAGAACAATCGGAGTAAAAGTACAATAGGAACACAAGCACCACTGCTGTATTTATCACTCACTCCTGGTTTTGACTACAAATACTGAGGTAAAAAAACTCACCAAATATGGAACACGTGAACGTGGCCAAAGAAGCAGTAAATGAACCAAGCCTAGTACACAGATTTGGCACCAAAACCAAGCTTAGGCTATATTCATACTCAGCGTGTTATTTTTCTCTGCAGCCAAAACCTGCTTTCTTGGCAGTAAGAATGTCCATTCTCCAAGAGGGGAGAGAGAGAGCGAGAGACAGAAACAGAGAGAGGGAGAGAGGTAGAGACAGAGAGAGAGACACGGTGCGTTGCTTGTGACACACCGAAAAACGTTGCATACAGCGTTCCTCCCACCGGCAGTCAGTCGATCTGCCGCATGGCGAATACAGCGCAAGGCCATCCGTCACAATCCGCCGCTCATACAAGTCTATGGGAAGCAACGGAAGCCGCCAAAGCATTTTTTTGCGGTTCCAGTTGTTTCTCAAAGTGGCGGATTGTGACGCCCAGGAAATAGTGGAAATATGAATTTACCCTTAAGGGGGCTTTACACGCTACGATATCATTGCCGATATCGCTAGCATGCGTACCCACCCCCATCGTTTGTGCGACACGGGCATATCGCTGCCCGTCGCGCACAAAATCGTGCACCCCATCACACAGACTTACCTGGCCTGTGACGTCGCTCTGGCCGGCGATCCGCCTCCTTTCTAAGGGGGCGGGTCGTGCAGTGTCACAGCGATGTCACACGGCAGCCGTCCAATAGAAGCGGAGGGGCGGAGATGAGTGGGACGTAAACATCCCGCCCACCTCCTTCCTTCCGCATAGCCGGTGGAGGCAGGTAAGGAGATGTTTGTCGCTCCTGTGGTGTCACTCATAGCGATGTGTGCTGCCGCAGGAACGAGGAACAACATAGCTAATGAGCGTATAACGATTTTTGGTTTTAAGATGACCTCTCCGCAGCAAACGATTTTGGCCGCTTTTGCAATCGTTCTAGGTCGCACAAAAGTGTCACACGCTGCGATATCGTTAATGACGCCGGATGTGCGTCACTAACGGCGTGACCCCGACGATAAAACATTAACGATATCGTAGCGTGTAAAGCCCCCTTTAGGGTATGTGTACATAACATCGTTTTACGGTGGATTCTGCCTGGAATCCAACTGAAAATGAGCAGTAAAAGAAGTTAGAAGTGATACACTCAATTTTTGCTGAAGCTACTCTCCATTAGGACAGAGTCACTTGCATATGACTCGCCCAAGTGCAGGGAGAAAATCTGACATTGCACAAGTCCCCATGTAAGACAATGCTGCAGCTCTGACCTGTGAGTTTTCCCTCAGCTCGAAACTGACTGAGGAAAAAATGGCAGCATGCTGCAATTGTCTGCGAGAGCCATGTCACTCGCACCCATACAAGCAAAAAAACATCGGACTGCACTCGGATGTTATCCAAGTACAGTGCAATATATGCACAGGCTGACAATGGAGGAGATGGGGAGATTAACCCCTCACTGTCCTCCACAGCGCCCGACCTCTCCTCCGCAGCTGTGATCCGATCTCAGGAACAGATCACAGTCACATGACACTCGGCTTACACTCGCAGCAGATCCTGAGCTGAGGGTCATTAGCAGATCGTATCAAATGCTCTCGCATCACATGCCATATGCAAGTGTGACTATGCCCTTATAAGAGTAAGGGCATCCCCAGCAGAAAATGATGGCAAAGCCACCAGTGAGGACAATGCAGGAAAAAGACCTGGTGTAAAGGTCGTCACACAAGTGCTACACAGTTACTGGACCTCAGAATATCTTTCTGTTTTGTAATTTTTCAAACATACTCACGGAACCATGTCACCAAAGTATATAGACTCCACACCAATGGAAAAAGGTCATAGTATAGGATATACCAGTCACATATTACCCTGTATATGTCATAAGATGTCTGTACGTAGTATATCACATCCAGAATACAGGACTGTGATGGTGGGATATTGTGGGTCATGTGCCATTTTGTGTGGGTTCATGTTTAGACGTGGTTCACTATCCATTATTTGTACTGCTTATGTGAACATTCTATTGTCTGTAGATAATCACCCCCTACAGTGTTTCTGTCCCTAGGTCTGGGGGAGGGGGATTCAACTAAACTCTCTGTTTTGGAGATTGGCAGTCTGCTGGAGAACTTCGAGACTGAAGCAGGAAGATTGATCCTCTGGTAGAAGCTTCTCAGAGACTTCTCAGAGAGAGACCTGGACATTTATCGCTTACTGGACTATATTTGTGTTACTGGATTAATTGGACTATATTTGTGTTACTGGATAAATTTTACCCTCTGTTTTGTGGATTATTTTATGAACCATTTTGATTTGCTTGGAATAAATGCTCTTTGGATTGTACCGCCATCTCTCGCTCTGTTGATTGTGTGATATGGGAGAAGAACCCCGTGACAAGGACAATATGTGGCAGTGTATGATCTGATGTGACTACAGATACCAGATGTCATATATAGGATAATACAGTATGTGATGGTGTATGAGGAGTACAGACATCAGATATATCAGCCGCATGTTATCAGTACATAACATCAGATGTCTGAGCACATAGTATATCAGTATATACGGGGATATATGACTGGTAAAAGTGAATTAATTTGCAGGATCCTGTTTAGGGTACTAGGTCACTATTCTGTGGCCCCAGGCTCTCTCATGCTAACCTCATCTTACCTGCAGGCATACTTTGCTTTTCCTTTAATTTGTAGCTTGGTCCAATGTCATGTATGTGTTACCTGCAAAAGGCTGTGTGCACACAGTGTGTTTTTAAAAAAATGTTTCCATGTGTTTTTGAGCACAGTTATGTCACAAAACTGCAGGCAAATCCTTTGCCGGCAAAGTCAATGAGAATCTTGAAGTTTGTGCACATGTTGCTTTTTTTTATTTGCAGCAGAAAAACTGAAGCATGTCAATTCTTTCAGCGTTTTTGCCAGTGTTTTTCCACCCCAAATGCATGAAAAACACAATGGAAACACGAATGCAAAAAACATATAAAAATATACTGAAAACAAGGCAAAAAAGCACTGAAAAAATGAAGTTTTTCCTGCCAAGAGATGCAGACTTGGTGCAGAAATTTTTGCAACCAAATACTCAGCAACCACTCATATCCAAAATGTTGTTGCAGCTGATGTTGGCATGCCTATTGCATACTGTGCATGATGCCACTGTTACAGTATGTGCCGCTCACCACTCCACTCAGAGGAGAAATTAGAAGCTGCTCATTGCGGGATCGAGGAAAGATGAGAGGAATTGTTTATTTATAGTGTTAAAATGTATTTGAGGAAAGCTCCTGGTTGGTGACATTATTATATGAAGGGCCCAGAACAGGGACATTATAACATACAGGGCCTAGGACGTGGACATTATTACATAATGAGGACATTATTACATGAAGGGCTAGGACGGGGAACATTATTACATATAGTTCCCAGGATAGGGAACACTATTATGTACAGGGCCATGACTGTGACATTATTACAAACATGGCTAGTACAGCTAGGATGGGGACATTATTACAGTCAGAGACCAGGACAGGGACATAATTACATACAGGGCCAGGACGGCGGCATCATTAAAGGACGGGGTTAATACAGGACGAGGGCCTTAAAGGGAACCTGTCAGGTCCAATATGCACCCAGAACCATGAGCAGTTCTGGGTGCATATTGCTAATCCCTGCCTGTCAGTCCCTGTATATAGCAGCATTAAAAAAAAGAGATTTTTAGAAAAAGTATTTCTAAAGATCTTATATCGTATGCTAATGAGCGCAGGGACTAGTCCCAAGGGCGTTTCTTCCCTTGCTAGTTGGCTCCAATAGCATGTTAGTACTATCATGCTAATGAATGTGCAGCTTCAGAGGATGATCTCACTCACCTCTCCACTGCCATGTCCACCTGACGCTGGATTTCGGCTCAGTGCGCATGACCCCGGAGTATAAGTCATGAACACTACTTCAGTGTGAAGCCAGGACACGTACACCCGGCTTCATAGTGCACATGACCCAAACTCCGAGGTCATGTGCACTGAGCCGAAATCCAGCGTCAGAAAAAAGTGAAAACAGGGAGCGCATGTGAAGAGTCTCAGGACAGGAGTAACAGTGAGGCCTGTAATTATAACTGCTCACCTGGAGTGGTTGTGCAGCCCTCGCACAACCACGGTAATAGACGGGAGTGTAATGTTCCGCTGTTAGGAGGATTATTCGTAAGATCCTTCCAGCGAGACGGATTCCTGTATGCCTGATCCAGCCGCGGGTTAGTGGAGGGAATAGGCGTCCAAAAGGTCCTGGTTTTGATGAAGGCTCTGTTTAAGCAGCTCTTGCCATGGACCCCCGAAGGGGAAAATAGGTATCAATGAAAGGTGAATCATGGTGTCGTAGAGCGCTAAGGTGTCTACAAAATCGTTTAGTAAGTTTTATTTGTTTTATCAAAGCCACTCAGAAATCCAGCGTCAGGTGGAGATGGGAGCGGAGAGGTGAGTGAGATCATCCTCTGAAGCTGCACATTCATTAGCATGTTAGTACTAACATGCTATTGGAGCCGACTAGCAAGGGAAGCAACGCCCTTGTAACTAGTCCCCTCACTTATTAGCATATGATAAAAGATTTTTAGAAATACTTTTTCTAAAGATCTCTTTATCTATGCTACTGTATACAAGGATGGTTAGGCAGGAATTAGCAATATGCACCCAGACGGGTATATAGGATGATGACATTATTACATAGGGGGTCCAGGACTAAGACATGATTACAAACAGAGCTAGTACGGGGACATTATAACATTCAGAGGCCAGGACAGGTACATTATTACATACACTGTCAGGAAAGGGGAGTTATTACATACAGGGCCATCGGGGGCATCATTACAGGACAGGGCAGACAGGGAATATTATTACAGATGGAGAACCTTATATTACAGGATAGGGCCTATAGATTTTCTGGTGGCACAGGGTGAGGGGGCACACAATACAGCACAGCTAGTATTCAGATTAATATATACTATACTGTGGCTACAGACATGAAATGGCAAAAACAGGAGAGAAACGAATAGAACTGCTTCAAAGAATATGTATTTTATATTTTTGTAATTATCTTAATTTATATTGTATCAAAAACAGATAAGAAAAATACATATATAAATATATATAGAATCAAGGGTAAAGCTAATGAGGCCAAGAGGAGAGATGTTAAAAGAGCACAGACATAACCTGCAAGGATCCTAAAAGAGTATTATCAAAAACCACATGAATGTCACATAGGAATTATATCAGCAAAGGTAAACAGAGATGCTGACTGCACCATTCCTGCGTGTTGTTTACACAAATATCACACTTATGTACAATTGAAACAATGCAACGAAGTTTTATGGGAGAAGGATCATAAAAAAATGCATGAGCCAAATCACAGACACCAACCAGACCATGTATAAACACTGTTTGTAAATAGCTCAACACAAGTGTGTAGAAAGAATAAAAAAAGGGGTGTCAGAAGGGTCTGTATTGGCCAGTTATATATCAACTACAACGTTTATCACATAAGGCAAATAACGCATATATGTGCACTTATCTCATAAGGCATATAACACATGTGTGTATATAGTGGTTGTAAGTAGGGTCCTGCCCATACAATGTCCCTCATTGCCAACCATCTATCAGTGCTCTAAGTCAATGTTATTCAGAATTTAAACATGATACTACGGCAGAGGGAATACAGAAATGGCAGGAGCCTCATACATACCACAATGTACAGTCCGCATATATAAAAAAGGGTCTGGCAGGTTTGTCAGGTGAGGAAGGGTTAAGTCCCCTGGGTAACTCCGACGTACGTTTCACAGATAGCTTGTGTGCTGTTGCTTCACCAGGGAGTGACTGATCGTGACAGTCGGCTAGTTTAAATAGCCGCTAGTCCCATGAGAACAGCTGCATCCTGTCAAAAGATATTACCGGCGCATGCGCGCATGGCGCCCCCGAGATCCGGAAACCGCCACACACCGTCATGACTTCAGCGCATGCGCGGGAGCAGGGACGCGTCTCCATAGCACCCGCGCATGCGCCACAAGTCACTCAGAGACGGCCGGGAGGAAGGCGGACCCGCGGCGCAAGACGCGCACGCGCACATCCATGACAGGTAAGAAGAATGAAGACAAAGTATTCACAGGCACAGACATTACAATTATACGGTCGCATAAATGGAGGTGCAATATAAAGTCACTACCAAAACTTATCGACATGGGTACAAGTAAATGTGTATTAGGCACGCCATATATGCTGTCCGGTGTCTGTGTCCACTTAAGTAGGGAAAATCTTCATTTCTCATATATCACATTCTGGCTTGGTAAATCGAAATAAAACAGGATCAGAGCTGTTATTTCCAGGGGACATGTGAAAGGGAAAAAGGAACACAATAAGTATATGAAAAGGAAAAATAAAACACATAATTAAAAACACGCATCCATATCCCTCAATCAGAAAAGGGGGGAGAAAAACCACAAAGTGGGGTAATGTCATAGAAAAGGGGCAAAACTTAAAGCCTCATTGAGACCCGACGGGGTGATTGTACCCAATATCACCATCCATCGCGTCTCACGTTGGGCTAGCCTTTTCTTAATATTGCCACCCCTAATGCCACCATGGACAACCTCAATCCCACGTATTAGTAGAGATTTCAGATCACATCCATGGTAGGCCTTGAAGTGGCGTGGAATGGTTTTTAAAGAGGCAAGGTCAGTCACAGTCTTTGCCGCAGCAATGTCCCTCACATGCTCGCGAACGCGCAATTCACGCGACGTCAAGCCAATGTAAATCAATGGGCACCCACAAACGGCATAATATATGCCGTTTGAGGTGCCACATGAGACATAGTCCCTGATGTGGAACTCACGCGTCCCGTCTGCTGACGCAAACACCGAGCTGTGACTGACATTGCTGCATGCGAGACAATGGCCGCATGGGAAGCAACCAACCCGAGGATTGGTAAGGCCTAAAAAACCGGATGCTGGTGGAACATAATGGCTTCTGACCAGCACATCACGGAGATTAGCCGATCTCCTAGCCGTCATTAGAGGATGGTCAGAAAGAGAGTCCTTCAGGGCAGGGTCAGATGTTAAAATAGACCAATGGCGATTCAGAATAGCACGAATATTATGCCATTCATGGTTAAAGGTGGTAATAAATCTGACCGCCAGGTGTTCTGCTCTATCTTTGTTTCTCGTCGAGAGGAGTTGGGACCTCGGAGTGTTTTTAGCCCTAAGGTAGCCCTTCTTAATACTGCGATTGCTGTACCCCCTTTACTGGAACCGTGACTTAAGGTTGGTAGCCTGCTCCTCAAATTTTTGATCTGATGAACAGATTCTCTTCATTCTCAGGAACTGTCCGGTGGGGACAGCGCGAATAGTGGATGAGTTATGGGCAGACGAGGCATGAAGCAACGCATTCACAGATGTACTCTTCCGGAACACATCCGTTTGAATCAAATTATCATGATCAACTGTAATTAAGATGTCCAGGAAGTCAATGCGTTTACTATGGTATTTATGCGTTAACTTAATATTAAATGGATTCATGCCAAGTCTGTCCACAAAAGTCTCAAGCTGCTCCGCCGTACCCTGCCACAAAATCAACAAATCGTCTATATATCTAAGCCAGCACTGCACATGGGATACGGCCTGGTCACCCTCGTTGCCAAAAATTGATCTCTCCCAGTACCCTAGGAAGAGATTGGCGTACGAGGGCGCGCAGGCTGCACCCATTGCAGTGCCGCGTTGTTGTAAGTAGAACGAATCTTTAAACATGAAGAAATTGTGGGTAAGGATAAAGCAGAGCAGCCGGAGAATCAAATCGCACATCGCGCTGTCCCGACCGGAGGCCCAAGAAAGAATTGAGCGGCTGCCAACCCATCGTCATGGCGGATGCAGGTATACAAAGATTCTACATCCGCCGTGACCAGAAGCATGTCAAGTTCCATATAGATGCCATTGACCCTATTGAGCACGTCCGTCGTGTCTTTTAGATAGGAGGGAAGTGTTTCCACCAGAGGTTTCAAATAGAAATCGATGAACTTACATACTGGGTCACACATTCCCTCCAGTCCAGACACGATCGGACGGCCCGGCGGGTCAAGGGCATCCTTGTGGATTTTGGGGAGCAAGTATAAGGTGGGCACCTTAGGATATTTAACCAGCAAGCCATCCACAACTTTCCTCGTGACAAGACCCAAATCCAGCGCTCGCTCAAGAATTATTGAAAGCTCTCTGGAGAAGGAGTTTGCAGGGTTGAAATCCAACTTCTTATACGTCTCTTTGTCTCTCAGCTGGCGAAAAGTCTCCCTTTCATATTTAGAAGTAGGCCATATTACTACATTTCCCCCCTTGTCAGCAGGATTTATTACTACGTCCTTCCAGCTCTCAAGTTGTTTTAATGCTGTTCTCTGTCGAGATGTGAGGTTATCATTATGATGCCTAGATGGCAGTTGAGCAAAGTCATTTAATACCAACCTTGTAAATATCTCGACAGAGGGACAAAGTGACAAGGGGGGAAACTTCGTAGATTTAGGTAAAATCGATGATGGAAACACACCTGTGCCGTCAGGGGATTGTTGTTCCGACTGAAGTTCCTCCAAAATTGCCAAGGCCTCTCTCTCTTCACGACTATCCAAGCCAAAAGTTGGCATGTGGCGGTTATGCAATTTTTTCAATACCAGCTTTCTAGAAAAAAGATGGAGATCTTTCATGGCTGTGAAAAAATTAAAGGCATTAGTCGGAGAGAAAGATAGCCCCCTGGACAGAACCTCAGTTTGTGCCCCGATCGGGCCGTCCGATCGTGTCTGGACTGGAGGGAATGTGTGACCCAGTATGTAAGTTCATCGATTTCTATTTGAAACCTCTTGTGGAAACACTTCCCTCCTATCTAAAAGACACGACGGACGTGCTCAATAGGGTCAATGGCATCTATATGGAACCTGACATGCTTCTGGTCACGGCGGATGTAGAATCTTTGTATATCTGCATCCGCCATGACGATGGGTTGGCAGCCGCTCAATTCTTTCTTGGGCCTCCGGTCGGGACAGCGCGATGTGCGATTTGATTCTCCGGCTGCTCCGCTTTATCCTTACCCACAATTTCTTCACGTTTAAAGATTCATTCTACTTACAACAACGCGGCACTGCGATGGGTGCGGCCTGCGCGCCCTCGTACGCCAATCTCTTCCTAGGGTACTGGGAGAGATCAATTTTTGGCGACGAGGGCGACCAGGCCGTATCCCATGTGCAGTGCTGGCTTAGATATATAGACGATTTGTTGATTTTGTGGCAGGGTACGGCGGAGCAGCTTGAGACTTTTGTGGACAGACTTGGCATGAATCCATTTAATATTAAGTTAACACATAAATACCATAGTAAACGCATTGACTTCCTGAACATCTTAATTACAGTTGATCATGATAATTTGATTCAAACGGATGTGTTCCGGAAGAGTACATCTGTGAATGCGTTGCTTCATGCCTCGTCTGCCCATAACTCATCCACTATTCGCGCTGTCCCCACCGGACAGTTCCTGAGAATGAAGAGAATCTGTTCATCAGATCAAAAATTTGAGGAGCAGGCTGCCGACCTTAAGTCACGGTTCCAGGAAAGGGGGTACAGCAATCGCAGTATTAAGAAGGGCTACCTTAGGGCTAAAAACACTCCGAGGTCCCAACTCCTCTTGACGAGAAACAAAGATAGAGCAGAACACCTGGCGGTCAGATTTATTACCACCTTTAACCATGAATGGCATAATATTCGTGCTATTCTGAATCGCCATTGGTCTATTTTAACATCTGACCCTGCCCTGAAGGACTCTCTTTCTGACCATCCTCTAATGACGGCTAGGAGATTGGCTAATCTCCGTGATGTGCTGGTCAGAAGCCATTATGCTCCACCAGCATCCGGTTTTTTAGGCCTTACCAATCATCGGGTTGGTTGCTTCCCATGCGGCCATTGTCTCGCATGCAGCAATGTCAGTCGCAGCTCGGTGTTTGCGTCAGCAGACGGGACGCGTGAGTTCCACATCAGGGACTATGTCTCATGTGGCACCTCAAACGGCATATATTATGCCGTTTGTGGATGCCCATTGATTTACATTGGCTTGACGTCGCGTGAATTGCGCGTTCGCGTCCGCGAGCATGTGAGGGACATTGCTGCGGCAAAGACTGTGACTGACCTTGCCTCTTTAAAAACCATTCCACGCCACTTCAAGGCCTACCATGGATGTGATCCGAAATCTCTACTAATACGTGGGATTGAGGTTGTCCATGGTGGCATTAGGGGTGGCAATATTAAGAAAAGGCTAGCCCAACGTGAGACGCGATGGATGGTGATATTGGGTACAATCACCCCGTCGGGTCTCAATGAGGCTTTAAGTTTTGCCCCTTTTCTATGACATTACCCCACTTTGTGGTTTTTCTCCCCCCTTTTCTGATTGAGGGATATGGATGCGTGTTTTTAATTATGTGTTTTATTTTTCCTTTTCATATACTTATTGTGTTCCTTTTTCCCTTTCACATGTCCCCTGGAAATAACAGCTCTGATCCTGTTTTATTTCGATTTACCAAGCCAGAATGTGATATATGAGAAATGAAGATTTTCCCTACTTAAGTGGACACAGACACCGGACAGCATATATGGCGTGCCTAATACACATTTACTTGTACCCATGTCGATAAGTTTTGGTAGTGACTTTATATTGCACCTCCATTTATGCGACCGTATAATTGTAATGTCTGTGCCTGTGAATACTTTGTCTTCATTCTTCTTACCTGTCATGGATGTGCGCGTGCGCGTCTTGCGCCGCGGGTCCGCCTTCCTCCCGGCCGTCTCTGAGTGACTTGTGGCGCATGCGCGGGTGCTATGGAGACGCGTCCCTGCTCCCGCGCATGCGCTGAAGTCATGACGGTGTGTGGCGGTTTCCGGATCTCGGGGGCGCCATGCGCGCATGCGCCGGTAATATCTTTTGACAGGATGCAGCTGTTCTCATGGGACTAGCGGCTATTTAAACTAGCCGACTGTCATGATCAGTCACTCCCTGGTGAAGCAACAGCGCACAAGCTATCTGTGAAACGTACGTCGGAGTTACCCAGGGGACTTAACCCTTCCTCACCTGACAAACCTGCCAGACCCTTTTTTATATATGCGGACTGTACATTGTGGTATGTATGAGGCTCCTGCCATTTCTGTATTCCCTCTGCCGTAGTATCATGTTTAAATTCTGAATAACATTGACTTAGAGCACTGATAGATGGTTGGCAATGAGGGACATTGTATGGGCAGGACCCTACTTACAACCACTATATACACACATGTGTTATATGCCTTATGAGATAAGTGCACATATATGCGTTATTTGCCTTATGTGATAAACGTTGTAGTTGATATATAACTGGCCAATACAGACCCTTCTGACACCCCTTTTTTTATTCTTTCTACACACTTGCGTTGAGCTATTTACAAACAGTGTTTATACATGGTCTGGTTGGTGTCTGTGATTTGGCTCATGCATTTTTTTATGATCCTTCTCCCATAAGACTTTGTTGCATTGTTTCAATTGTACATAAGTGTGATATTTGTGTAAACAACACGCAGGAATGGTGCAGTCAGCATCTCTGTTTACCTTTGCTGATATAATTCCTATGTGACATTCATGTGGTTTTTGATAATACTCTTTTAGGATCCTTGCAGGTTATGTCTGTGCTCTTTTAACATCTCTCCTCTTGGCCTCATTAGCTTTACCCTTGATTCTATATATATTTATATATGTATTTTTCTTATCTGTTTTTGATACAATATAAATTAAGATAATAACAAAAATAAAATACATATTCTTTGAAGCAGTTCTACTCGTTTCTCTCCTGTTTTTGATTCTACATGTGAGTAGCTCCGGCACACAATACAGCGTCCCAATTGAGGGATGGCTGCTGTGTGTCCTTAATATATTGTTGGACTATATGTATCTGACATGAAATGACGCATAATGGGCTGGCACTTGGACTAGTTTAAACACAGTGGCAGCATTTAATGCAACAAACGGCGGCAGGCCCCACACATAGCTGCTAAGCCCCCAAGCCCAGGGGCAATTGCCCCCGGCCCAGCCCGCCCCTGCCCCGATGCATATGAACAGATCACGGGGGCCCACTCAGGGGAGTGCATAGAGATCATGGGGCCCACTCCGAGGCGTACATGCAGATCATGGGGCCCACTCGGGCGTGCATAGAGATCATCAGGGGGCCTACTCAGGGATGTACATACAGATCTTGGGGCCCACTCGGGCGTGCATAGAGATCATCAGGGAGCCCACTCAGGGGTGTACACACAGATCTTGGGGCCCACTCAGGCGTGCATAGAGATCATCAGGGGGTCCACTCAGGGGTGTACATACAGATCATGGGGCCCACTCAGGGGCGTGCATAAAGATCATCAGGGGCCCACTCAGGGGTGTACATACAGATCATGGGGCCCACTCAGGGGCGTGCATAAAGATCATAAGGGGCCCACTCAGGGGTGTACATACAGATCATGGGGCCCACTCAGGGGCGTGCATAGAGATCATCAGGGGGCCCACTCAGGGGTGTACATACAGATCATGGGGCCCACTCAGGGGCGTGCATAGAGATCATCAGGGGGCCCACTCAGGGGTGTACATACAGATCATGGGGCCCACTCAGGGGCGTGCATAAAGATCATCAGGGGCCCACTCAGGGGTGTACATACAGATCATGGGGGCCACTCAGGGGCGTGCATAGAGATCATCAGGGGGCCCACTCAGGGGTGTACATACAGATCATGGGGCCCACTCAGGGGCGTGCATAGAGATCATCAGGGGGCCCACTCAGGGGTGTACATACAGATCATGGGGCCCACTCGGGTGTGCATAGAGATCACGGTGCCCACTCACGGGCGTGCATACAAATCACAGGGCCCACTCAGGGACGTACATAGAGATCATGGGGGCCAGGGCCCACTCAGGCCCGTGATGCCCTGTGGCCTAGTAGCTGCCTGAGGGCATCATACTGCTCGCCCCCCTGGGTCCCCGCCTTCTATACTCACGTGCTGCTGCTCCTGCAGCCTGGCCTGGGGTGACGCCGGGTCCGTCCTCCGCAGCGCGATGCTGCAGTCACCTGCACAGGAAGGAAGCAGTCATCGCTCTGTGACTGCCTCCTCCTGCAGTGTCGCTGCACAGAGAGTCAGAGCGGCACTGACAGTGACAGCAGGCAGAGCAGGGAGATCGCTCTCCCTGCTTGCCGCTGCAGAGGGAATAGGATTGTCACTAATCATATCGGCAATGTGCCTCTCACACATCTCCATAGGGGCCCAGGGGGGGTAGGGGAACGTGGTCTAGGGGGCGTGACCATCAATAGCAGGGGCCCATCGGGGGTTCTCCCGACCTCCTGGTGGGCCAGTCCGTCCCTATATATATATATATATATATATATATATATATATATATATATATACAGTATATATATATATATATATATATATATATATATATATATATATATATATATACCAAACATTTGGACACAGCTTCTCATCTCTAGAACAACTGTTAAGAGGAGACTTTGTGCAGCATGCCTTCATGGTAAAATAGATGCTAGGAAACCACTGCTAAGGAAAGGCAACAAGCAGAATAGACTTGTTTGGGCTAAAGAACACAAGGAATGGACATTAGACCAGTGGAAATCTGTGCTTTGACCTGATTAGTCCAAATTTGAGATCTTTGGATCCAACCACTGTGTCTTTGTAGAAAAGGTGAACGGATGGATGCTACATGGCTGGTTCCCACCGTGAAACATGCAGGAGGAGGTGTGATGCTGTGGGGGTGCTTTGCTGGTGACGTTGTTGGGGATTTATTCAAAATTGAAGGCATACGGAACCAGCATGCCTACCACAGCATCTTGCAGCGGCGTGCTATTCCATCCGGTTTGCGTTTAGTTGGACCATCATTTATTTTTCAACAGGACAATGACCCCAAACACACCTCCAGGCTGTGTAAGGGCTATTTGACTAAGAAGGAGAGTGATGGGATGCTACGCGAGATGACCTGGCACCCACAGTAACCAGACCTGAACCCAATCAAGATGGTTTGGGGTGAGCTGGACCACAGAGTGAAGGCAAGAGGGCCAACAAGTGCTAAGCATCTATGGGAACTCCTTCAAGACTGTTGGAAAACCATTTCCGGTGACTACCTCTTGAAGCTCATCAAGAGAATACCAAGAATGTGCAAAGTAGTAATGAAAGCAAAAGGTGGCTACTTTGAAGAACTTAGAATATAAGACATATTTTCAGTTGTGTCACACTTTTTTAAGTATTTAATTCCAAATGTTTTAATTCATAGTTTTGATGCCTTCAATGTGAATCTACAATTTTCACAGTCATGAAAATAATGAAAACTCATTGAATGAGAAGGTGTGTCCAAACTTTTGGTCTTTACTGTATATATATATTCGTCTGGTCATAAAAGACCATATCTCACAACTTTACAGCTCTTACAAAGTAATTTTCCTCCTAGATTCCCCTTTCATTGCCCCCATAAAGTATGATTCCAACAAAAGTGCCCCACAAACAGTCTATGATACCGTCACAGTAAAATCCGAATTCCTTCACAAGCCCAGTATAATGACCCTACTGTACTCTCCCTCATCTACCTGGCAAAGTATGGTGACCCCAACCCAGTATTATACTGTGCCGCCCCTGCAGCGGTCGAACTGCTCGGATCCGTGGTCTGCTGTGGCTCGAGGGTATTTACAGGGGATAAGAGTTTGTGACGCCACCCGTGGTTCGCGGTAAGGGGAGTACTGCCGCTGCTCATGGGAGTACCCAGGGGAGATGGAGTGGGGCAGCCAGATGACGTTCCCTCCACAGGTAGGGGAGGCCCTGGGACTCTGGATGATGGAGGTGTAGGGGAGCGTGGTGCAGATTGAAAGCAGGGGAGGACAGAGTACTCAATCAAGCAGTGTTGGTAGTGAAGCGACCGCAAAGCAGACTCTGCACAAAGGTAAACCAAGTCTCTAGGTGCCGCTGCCACTTTAGGGGAGTTAGTCCGGGCGTCCGCTCCCTTTGGTATTGCTGATAGTCTGTACCTTGCCTCCATGCACTGTATTTTAGATGTTCTGAGTGACCCCTATACTTGAAGTTGTTAAGTAGGGAAGCTGTGCTCTCGATGGCTGACACTTGGGATTTAAGTGGGCCGCATGAGTTGGAAAGCCCTATCCCCCTCGTTGTGTTGATGCCTTCGATCCCTGAGCTCTAGGGGAAAGTTCATAAAGATACTATCCTCTGCAGGTTAATTAGCAGGTTGCGTGAAGCTACTCCCTGATCTAGGGTCCAGTACCCCGCCGTACTCGGTAGCGGTTCGGTTACTAGGTACTCCGGTGCCGACCGTTCCCCAAAACTAAGCCTGGCACCTTTCTCCAATACCCTGCGACCGGGTCTCCGACTCCTTTGGTCCCAGACCACCGTCTGCGACCTACTTAACTTCCTCCAGGGAGCTCCAACTCCCCCTAGCGCCTCATTCTCTGAGGGCTACCACTCAACTCACTCTGCCCCTCCTACCAGTCTGTCTGACCCCTAGGCGGGTGGCCCTGTTCCAGCTAGACCACCCACAGGGTGTGGTGTGAGGTATAACTAGGATTGAATGCTGATGGAGCAATACCAAAAGTTAGGATCCCAGAAGCATGAGGGTTGAGTCCTGCACCAAAAGATAAAACAGTGCAGTACCCTGTGACACCCTGACTAGTTAAGGGGCATCACAATACCCCAACTGTGCCCCCAATGCAGTATAATAGGCTTACATACAGTATAATGGTTCCCAACACAGTGTCACGGAACAAGCGTGTTCAAACCAGACGAGGTCTGAAGCACAACGTAAAAACACCACAGACAAGAGGGTGTGACTACAAAGCAGGTGCAGTGGACCTCAACTGCAGGAGAGCTGCAAACAGAAATACTGACATTAACTACTTCAGTGCCAAAATAAATAAATTTACATCAAAAAGCAGAGCCCTGGATAGCGAAGGGGCTCCAGACCTCAAGCTGCCACTAGTCTCCAAAAACAAGGAGACAACCGTGATAATACCCCCATTTAAGGAGATGCCTCCGCACTCTCATGACTGGTAACATCATCCACCTAAAATGTGAACAGGTCCCTCTGGTTACCAGTAGGCGGCAACAGACACCTCCGGAGCAATAACCTGTGGACTTCGTCATGGGTTTTAAGTGCTGGGGGAAGCTACAGCTGAACGGCCATAGCGTTATGAATGTTAGTTACCCTAAAGGGACTGACAAACCTTGAGTCTAAAGCCACAGAAACACACGTCCACCTGGTGTTTTTAGTGGACACACACACACATACACACACACACACACACACACACACAGTCCTTCTTAGTCAGGTCTGGACCTGGACCTTTATTAGCATGTGTGCACCTGGAAACACTCTGGACTGAACCGACAACAGAGGAGTCTCTCCGTCCATTCACCACCTTACGCTCCAGTACCGCACAGTTAGTGGGAACGACTACCCTCCTCTGATCACCTGTACAGGGGCTGCACTGAGGCCTACCCTTCCCTTGAGGTGTGGGTAGCACACCATCTTTTTCCCTAGATACCCTGGTAGATACTTCTGATAGACAGGGTGACAGTTTTTTAATAAGAACAGCAGAAATGGTTGCACCCAAGCACTTATGCTCATAAAAACTGCCCCAACTGACTACTTCCCCTGTTTGCCAGTCACTCACCGGATTATATGTTTTCAACCAGGGAAGCCCCAGCACGATGGGGGTGGGCAGACCCTCCAAAACATAGCAGGACAGACGTTCACTATGCACTGAGCCCACTCGCAGGTTAATATTTGGCACGGTATGGGTGAACTCTCCCTGGTTGAGCGGAGCTGAGTCAATAGCCTGGATGGGAAAGGATCTTGTCAGTGAACAATGCGTCAGACCCCGAGTCTGAGCAAAGCAAAAATCCACCAACTTGGCACCGGCTCTGCTGTTCACCAGCACAGAGATCGTCTTGGTCTTCGCACCAATAGCCACCTCTGCTGTGATGGTGAAGTAGGATGTATAGATGGAGATGTACACAGCCTAGTTGTTTCCCTCCACCCGACCAGCAGGATGCAGTTTATTGCCAGATGGAGTTTGCTTAGGTTTTATTGGACACACCACGATGAAGTGCCCCTTATCCCCATAGTAGAAGCAGGCCCCAGACGCATGACGGACTGCAAGCAACCAAGTCTGAGGGGAGGCTTCCCCCAACTGCATAGGTTCGTTGCCTTGCACCAGTGGGAGCTCCTCCCTGGGACAGGGTTCTGGAGGATCTGTGGGGTGGAGTATTGCACCTCTAAGCCTACGAGAGAGAGAGAGAGAGAATGAATCCCGGGTACTGGTCGGACTCGGATCGGGCGCTCAAACCGTGCGGATCCGGATTTTGCGGATCCGGGTCCGCTCAACACTACTCCTAAGTGCAGGGTCATTACACTGGGTGTCAGTGGCCCACCTCTGGAACTCTGAACAATACTCTTCCACTGGCCGCACCCCCTGCTGGACCCCACGAGCGTGACGCCATCAGGGTCGCCGTACACAAGAGCCTAAGCAGCAAAAAACATGTTCACCGACCGTAATGATGGAGAGTCGGTCGGCAGAGAAAAGGCTCAGGACTGGGGATCTTCCCGCAACAGAGAGACAACAATCCCCACTCGCTTGTCCTCACTCCCCAAAGAACGGAGCCTACAGTATAGTTTACAGGCTTCTATGAAGGTGGTAAATTTATCCCTCCCACAAGAAAACCTATCCAGGAGGGCTGTATTAGGTTCTGGTTGTGCCATGGCATGCGCAGACACTAACAACCCAGTAACTTGTTGCAGCTGCTGCACAACCTCAGACTGCAAGTCCGAAAACTTCTGAGACAGGGTCTGCAACAGCTGTGAAAATGCCGCAGCCTGAGCCATAATGACACCGGAGGAACGATAAGGGTGACTATAATGTCACGCAATGAGCTTGGCGAGTGTGTTCAGACCAACCGAGGTCTGAAGCACAACAGAAAAACACCACAGACAAGGGGGAACACAATAACAATGGTAGGCCCTGGCACTAGTGAGAGGTTAGATGGACACCTCCTAACCTCACATGAGTTGTCCCTAGTCTCGTAAACAGTCCCTATACAGTCTCTGCAACTGTCGCCAAGCAGCACCCTGGTCCCTGAGAAGCCCTATGGAGGCCCTGACTAGTGAGAGTCGTGTGGTTCACTAGACTAGCAGTTAGTTTCCTCCAAGCGGGCTTTCATACAAATGGTTTGTATAGTCAGCAAAGCTTGCTGGGCTACCTGGCTATTTAAGCACAAGGGGCTGTGTCTACAAAGCAGCTGCAGCTGACCTCAACTGCAGAGGAAAAAAAAAGGAAGCCACGATCAGATGTCTAATAAATGCAATTAATTTTATTCAGAACAGGTACAAATAGATCAACACCACTGTGTAAATGTTAAAAACATACAATAGTGCCCGTGCATGATCATCAAATGGAAAAATGGCCAATACTCGGCAGTGTCCTATAGAACCTATACTTGGTTGTCTATAGGACACTGCTGAGTATTGGCCTAATGCTAAGTTCTATGTATATTATTGTTTGTATCAAACCGTTTCCTGTATGAATTATGTATGTTATGGATCATATTTAAAGATCCTCTAGTCTGCTCCTGGTATCCAGGAACAGATGGAGAGACCACCTTGTATTTAAAAGATCTAAAGAGATCACCCTGTGGCTGTTTATTGCTGTGTTCAGCACCTTTTTGATAATTAATAAAAATTGTTTGCACTTTGGGAATAGAATCCAGTCAGCCAAGCTAAACACAGTGAAAGGCAATGTATTAACCCTTACTGAAAGATAAAAAGAAAATGTGCAGCAATGAAGCATTCACTCGGGCACAGTCTGCCCGTAACCAATGTGATGGTCAGTGTACACATACATATAGGAGCAAGGCTGGTGAGAATAATATCTATGAAAAGCAAGATGTATATCTAGAGCTATACAGCAGTGATAAGGTCAGCCGGGTACGGAGACTGCCCGACGCGCATTTCGGCTACGCCTTTGTCAAGTGGCAAGGCTAAGGTAGGAAGCATATGTTTTTAAATCAGATGGCACCAATCGGAATACAGTGACTCATATAGTGATGCATGCGTCACCATAACAACCTGCGACGCCCACTGGCCACCGCATTATGTCCAGGCAGTGCCAATCAAACCACATGATCAGAATACCGTCCACCCATAGAGACACGGCAGCTGGAATAGAAATGGTGCGCATGTGTGTTGGACACCCACACACAGATTGCAAATATATGCAAAGCGGAGGAGGCTGAAAGAAGTATAGTGTGCACATCAGCCAATGATGCAACCAAAGGCAGTAAGTGTGATAAGTATCAATAATATAGCATGGCACAAAGGATTAATTAATGATATCCCATATCAGACCACGTTATAATCAATGAATAGTATAGATAAATATCATAAATATAAACACACTAGCTGTAGTAGCCGGCGTTGCCCGGGATAGTAACTGTCTCTCTGTCTCTCTCCCAGTCTCTGTCTGTGTGTCGTTGTCTGTCTCTTTGCTTGTCAGTCTGTGTCTATGTCTCTATCTGTCTGTTTCTATCTCTGTCTGTATTTGTATCAGTCTATCTGTCTCAATCTCTGTATCTGTCTGTCTCTATCTCTGTGTCTGTGTCTTTCTGTCTCTCTCTTTCTCCATCTATCTCTTTCCAGGTCTGTCTCTTTCCAGGTCTGTCTCTTTCCCCATCTGTCTCTTTCCAGGTCTGTCTCTTTGCCCGTCTGTCTCTGTCTGTCTCTTTCCCCGTTTGTCTCTTTCCCCATCTGTCTCTTTCCAGGTTTGTCTCTTTCCAGGTCTGTCTCTTTCCAGGTCTGTCTCTTTCCAGGTCTGTCTCTTTCCAGGTCTGTCTCTTTGCCAGTCTGTCTCTTTCTCCGTCTGTCTCTTTCTCTGTCTGTCTCTTTCTCCGTCTGTCTCTTTCTCCGTCTGTCTCTTTACCGGTCTGTCTCTTTGCCCATCTGTCTCTTTGCCCGTCTGTCTCTTTGCCCGTCTGTCTCTTTGCCCGTCTGCCTCTTTGCCCGTCTGCCTCTTTGCCCGTCTGCCTCTTTGCCCGTCTGTCTCTTTGCCCGTCTGCCTCTTTGCCCGTCTGCCTCTTTGCCCGTCTGTCTCTTTCCCCGTCTGTCTCTTTCCAGTTATGTCTCTTTCCAGGTCTGTCTCTTTCCAGGTGTGTCTCTTTCCAGGTGTGTCTCTTTCCCAGTCTGTCTCTGTCTGTGCCTGTTTCTTTCTGTCTCTCTTTATCCGTCTCCCCACCGACATCTTATACTAACAGTTTATTTTGTTCCTATAGCAACCACTGACAGTTGCCATTAATAGCCTGCAGCTCCCAGCTCCATTCAGTTTATTGGAAGCAGGATTTTTGGAGAGTAACTGTAAAGCGCGGGTTTACATTTTCCTGCCCAAACATAGTCTATGACGTTCCCTGAGTCACATGGAGTGTCTATGCAAAATTTTGTGATTGTAAATGCGACGGTGCAGATTCCTTTAGCGGACATACACACACATATACATACACACATACACTCAGCTTTATATATTAGATATAGATATAGTAAATAAATAACATAAATAAATATCAAGGACAATGTAACTTGTAACTAAAGTAATCAATATAATCATTGAAAAAATATACATAGCGCAATGAAGCATAATATGCAGCATTACTGCATATGTAAGGTCGTAATATCTAATATATAAAGCTCAGTGTGTGTGTATGTGTGTGTGTGTATGTGTGTATGTCCGCTAAAGGAATGCGCACCGTCGCATTTACAATCACGAAATTTTGCACAGACGCCCCAGGTGACTCAGGGAGCGTCATAGACTATGTTTGGGTGGGAAAATTTAACCCCGTGCTTTCCAGTTGCTCTACAAAAATCATGCAGCCATTAAACTGAATGGAGCTGGAAGCTCCAGGCTAGAAATAGCAACTGTCAGTGGTTGCTATAGCAACAAAATAAACTGTTAGGCGGGCTTTGCACGTTGCGACATCGCAAGCTGATGCTGCGATGTCGCACGCGATAGTCCCTGCCCCCGTCGCAGGTACGATATCTTGCGATAGCTGGCGTAGCGAAAATTATCGCTACGCCAGCTTCACATGCACTCACCTGCCCTGCGACCGTCGCTCTGGCCAGCGACCCACCTCCTTCCTAAGGGGGCGGGTCGTGCGGTGTCATAGCGACGTCACACGGCAGGTGGCCAATAGCAGCGGAGGGGCGGAAATGAGCAAGATGTAAACATCCCGCCAACCTCCTTCCTTCCGTATAGCCGCCGGCGGCAGGTAAGGAGATGTTCCTCGCTCCTGCGGCTTCACACACAGCGATGTGAGCTTTTGCGCTCGTTCATCGTATCATCTAGGATTTGCACACTACGACATCGCAAGTGACGCCGGATATGCGTCACTTTCGATTTGACCCCACCAACATCTCACCTGCGATGTCGTAGTGTGCAAAGCCGCCCTAAGTATAAGATAGGATAGACGGATAGAGAGAGACAGAAAAAGACAGACAGACATAGAGAGACAGACTGGGAAAGAGACAGCCAGAGAAAGAGACCGCCCTGGAAAGAGACAGACCTGGAAAGAGACAGCCCTGGAAAGAGACAGCCCTGGAAAGAGACAGACGACCAAAGAGACAGACACCCAAAGAGACAGCCCTGGAAACAGATAGACCTGGAAAGAGACAGCTCGGCAAAGAGACAGCCCGGCAAAGAGACAGATGGGCAAAGAGACAGATGGGCAAAGAGACAGACGGGCAAAGAGACAGATGGGCAAAGAGACAGCCCTGGAAAGAGACAGATGGGCAAAGAGACAGACCTGGAAAGAGACAGACCTGGAAAGTGACAGACGGGGAAAGTGACAGACGGGGAAAGTGACAGACGGGGAAAGAGGCAGCCCTGGAAAGAGACAGATGGGCAAAGAGACGGACCTGGAAAGAGACAGCCCGGAAAAGAGACAGCCCGGAAAAGAGACAGATGGGCAAAGAGACAGACGGGCAAAGAGACAGATGGGCAAAGAGACAGCCCTGGAAAGAGACAGATGGGCAAAGAGACAGACCTGGAAAGAGACAGACCTGGAAAGTGACAGACGGGGAAAGTGACAGATGGGGAAAGAGGCAGCCCTGGAAAGAGGCAGCCCTGGAAAGAGACAGACCTGGAAAGAGACAGACCTGGAAAGAGACAGCCCGGCAAAGAGACAGCCCGGCAAAGAGACAGATGGGCAAAGAGACAGACGGGCAAAGAGACAGACGGGCAAAGAGACAGATGGGCAAAGAGACAGCCCTGGAAAGAGACAGATGGGCAAAGAGACAGACCTGGAAAGAGACAGACCTGGAAAGTGACAGATGGGGAAAGTGACAGACGGGGAAAGTGACAGACAGGGAAAGAGGCAGCCCTGGAAAGAGACAGATGGACAAAGACACAGACGGGCAAAGAGACAGACAAGCAAAGAGACAGACAGAGAGAGAGAGACAGACAGATACAGAGATTGAGACAGATAGACTGATGCAAATACAGAGAGATAGAAACAGACAGACAAGGAAAGAGACAGACAGCAAGACAGACAGACAGCAACACACAGAGACTGGGAGAGAGACAGAGAGACAGTTACTATCCCGGGCAATGCCCGGGTACTACAGCTAGTACAAATATAATCCCTAACTCGACGAATTTAAGGAAATCCCATACATATGTGTTGCGGGCGGGGGCCAGACCGTAGCCAAGGGGCTGCTTGGATCTGGGGCTTTACTGTGGCTCGAGTGGGAACCAGACTCGTGCTCGAGCAGCGGTCCGCCTCCCACAAGTGAAAAGGGGATATTTACCAGGGAGATTGTCTGTGATGCCACCCTCGGTGTGTGGTGAGGTATGGCACCACCGCTGCTGTTGTGGGACACCCGGGGGCGATGTGATGGCAGCTGGATGTTAACTCCTCCGTGGGTAGGGATGTATGCCCCGGGGCCCAGTGTTGTGCAGGGATGAGCACACTTACAGTTCGGTTGTCCTGGTGCTGGATGAGGTTGCACTCATGTGTGGAGCCACTGGTTATCGTGGTGGTGGATGAGGTTGCACTGAATTGTGGAGTCAATAAACACAACGTTCTTTTGTAAACCAAGGTGCTGGTAACTGGTGCCCTCGGATGCTGTGAGGATGGGCCCCTCACCCAGGGGTACAATACAGGTGCTTTTCTCCTGCCTGAGATCTGTGTCTGCTCCGTTCACAGGTCCGGACTGGGTCCCGACAGTCGGCACCGGGGGGGCCACTACCCTGTCCCGGTCCACTTTGGGTCTCCACAAGCGGCTGGCCTATTCCTGAGGCCCTTACTGCCCCTCTTCCCAAGCTCCACACCGGAACTCCTTCCAGACTCTACACTTCCTGAAGACTGACTGCTGCCTGCAACCTGGAAACTCCCTATATAGCTCCCTCCCAGACACTTCAGACCTCTCAGCTTCTCCCACTGGTGTTGTGTGTCACAGTGTTGGAAACTCCCCAAGGGAGAGTGAGATCTGCACCAAAAAGATAACTGCAGACCTCTGTGACACCCTGGTTTTGCCAGGGCGTCACACTCCCCCTTGGTAAAACACAGCCCATCCTCAGGCTGGCCAGCTACGAGCGTTTTGTTTTTTTTTACGGGAAAAGAAAAGTTAAACATTACAAGCATGCATCTTCTCACATCGGGAGGTACGTTTGCTCAAACTTTAAAATTTTAAACGTTACGGCGCCGACAGCCCACCTCCCACCAGTCCACAGCAGCAAGCAGGTCACCGGTCCTCATGGTGACTGGACCACGGCCACTGTCACACAGGCCTCTCTTCCGACAGTCCACTCCATGTTGTGCTACAGTTCTGGTGGGGCATAACAGGAAAAAAGGGGTAGCCGGGTTTTGCTACCAAAACAGTTAACTGACCATCATCCTCCACCTAGGGTCCCCAGTGACACCGACATGTCACCCACCATTCACGACCCTGATGGCCCCATCTGGCTCCCACCAGAGGGGTTCAACAAGAACGACGAGCCTCTACCACCTTCCACCTGGAATTCCGGATGGCCTCTCCCGAGGAACGTGGGGAGGTTCAACAAAGGTAGTAGGCAGTCACTTAAACTTGAAACCTTTAACTTATTTGTGGGTAGCTGTCCATATTCAGCTACCGCTGCTGCCGCTCCCAGTACGGGGCACAGGTTCCATGCTCTGCCTCATGCTCAGGAGCCAGGCCCACTAGGATGCCCTCGGCGCCGGCTACGACCGGCCTCTCATACTGCTGTGGGCCCCATTGCTCAGTGGCCTGCTCCTCCTCTCTGCAAGTGCACTCCGGCTGCTTCACAGCCAGGACAGGGTACCTGGGAGCGGCTGGCACCGCATCTGGGGCAGACTTCCGGTCTGGTGCCGCCTCCATTGCGGCCGGGCGGACCGCCGGAGCTGACGTCATCACCGTTGCGGCCGGGCAGACAGCCGGAGCCAACATCATCACCGTTGCGGCCGGGCGAACTGCCGGAGCCGACATCATCACCGTTGCGGCCATGCTCGAGGCCGGGTGAGATGTCATCGGGGTTGCAGCTTGTTGTGACACCTTGCCGCTCATGTCCAGGAACTGAACTTTGCAGAGTCCTGGCGTCCCTGCACTTTACAGTTCTGGTTACATGTCGCAGTTTTCGCCTGCCCCCCTGGTTTTTCGGGAGTAGTCTCTAAACGTGGCTTCCTAGTTTCGATTTTGGCCTCAGGGTCCTCCTTCCGGCCGTATTCCCAGGGGGCGGGGCTTCGACTTCGCGCCCTTTCTTGGGGAAGAAGACACTGGGTTGTTGTTTTTCGTGCCTAAAAATGGCGGCAAGATGGCTGTTTTTTCCAGATTTTGCAGCGGAGCACCGCTGACAGTCCAGAACAAGGCGCACTTCCACCAGGTAATTGGATGGGTAAGTATCCGGTTCGTGACACCAAATTTTTGCGGGCGGGAGCCAGTCCGTAGCTAAGGGGCTGCTCGGATCCGGGGCTTTACTGTGGCTCGAGTGGGAATCGGACCCGGGCTCGAGCAGCGGTCCGCTGCCCACAAGTGAAAAGGGGATATTTACAAGGGAGATTGTCTGTGACGCCACCCACGGTGTGTGGTGAGGTATGGCACCACCCTTGCTGTTGTGGGACACCCGGGGGCGATGTGATGGCAGCTGGATGTTAACCCCTCCGTGGGTAGGGATGGATGCCCCGGGGCCCAGTGTTGTGCAGGGTTGCAGGGATCAGCACATTTACAGTTCAGTTGTCCTTGTGCTGGATGAGGTTGCACTCATGTGTGGAGCCACTGGTTATCGTAGTGCTGGATGAGGTTGCACTGATGTGTGGAGTTAATAAACACAACATTCTTTTGTAAACCAAGGTGCTGGTAGCTGGTGCCCTCGGATACTGTGAGGACGGGCCCCTCACCCAGGGGTGCAATACAGGTGCTTTTCTCCTGCCTGAGGTTTGTGTCTGCTCCGTGCACAGGTCCGGACTGGGTCCCGACAGTCGGCACCGCGGGGCCACTACCCTGTCCCAGTCCACTTCGGGTCCCCACAAGCGGCTGGCCTATTCCTGACGCCATTATTGCCCCTCTTCAAAAGCTCCACACCGGAGCTCCTTCCAGACTCTACCCTTCTTCCAGATCGACTGCTGCCTGCAAACTGGAAACTCCCTATGTAGTTCCCTCCCAGACACTTCAGACCTCTCAGCTCCTCCCACTGGTGTTGTGTGTCACAGTGTTGGAAACTCCCCAAGGGAGAGTGAGATCTGCACCAAAAAGATGACTGCAGACCTCTGTGACACCCTGGTTTTGCCGGGGCGTCACATATGCATAAATCAAACGATACGTCACAAATACACAAAAATGTATACATATTAAGGAGACTGGACAGTTCTTGAGGCTGCTGCGTGTCTGCTCAACTGACGAGGATGACTCGCCCACCCCAGGGCTATGGGACATCCGGTGCCGGGCCGGACTAGTCCGGGGATCGTCAGTGGTCGCTGGGCCCGACTCCGTACCCTGGTGGGGTCAATTAATATGGCTTCAGTGTTGGGGGTGATTAAAGTTTATATTCGTGACGCCACCCGTGGTTTGCGGCTATTAAGCCGCCACTGCTGTATGAGGCCTCCGGGGCTGATGGAATGGCAGCTTGGATGGTGCTGCTCCCCACAGGTGGAGCGGTACCCCGGGGACACTGTTGGTGCTTGTAAGTGTCTATGCAGTGATGGAAGTCTATGCAGATGAAATAACAGAGGCAACACCAAGGGTGCAGTTTCAAGTTGTTTACTCACAGTTCCTGGTAGGTGCACACTGGTGCCTCTGGACTGCTGAGACTGTCAGGGACCTCCGCCGATCCTGGGTAGATCTGGGGGTAAAAGTCGGTGCACCCCTCTATGTGTTCCTTTCTTCGGCTATCTCCTTAAGCCTTGCCCTTGTTGGCTGAACCTGGCTCGGCCTCCACTACAGCCTCCGGGCCAGGGGCTTGCCTGTCGGTAATTTACCCCCTTTCTAGAGGTTCTGCTGTGGGCTGTGGCCCGGGGAGCTTGCAGCTTTCCCTGGGCCTCGGTTTTTACTGTTGGAGATGATTTTTCATCCTCCGGTTTCTAGGGACCGTCCCCAGTTTGCAGCTTGATCCCTCCACCGATGTTCCTGTGGAACAGGCCACAAGCCTAAAAGCTATCTGTGGCCCTGGAATCCCTTCTTTTCTCTGCTTGGTGTCACCTGGACCCTCTGAGTCCCAGGGTCTTCACCAGGAAGCGTCACTTTCTTCTCTTGCTCCTGACTGACTAGAGCACTTCTTCTTTCAGCTCTCTCTGCAGACTCACACTTCTCACTTCTCTGCCTCCCGCAGACTTCCTCACTCCCCTCCTCCCTGAGGTAAACTGAAACTCTCTCTTGACCTTCCTTACTACTCTGCTCTCGGGTGGCTCTTCCCACCCCCCATTGCTAAGCTACCACCCTATGGGAGCAGGGATGGGTCTTACGGCCCCTCCCAGCATGCAGCATGAGAGGGTAGCTGCCACTGTCCCTGGTCCCTGTGTGTACCTAACAATGGGTGTAGTGCAGATTTGCCTGTGGACCGGCGTTCACTCCTTTCCTTACCCAGGATGGGACATCACACCTCTGGCTGGGGTGCAATGTTCCTGTGGCCACGGAAGCCTCAGGGGCGCCACAAGGACTTTTGAGAGAAAGGCAGCTGACCTTACGGACATATTCAGGGAGCGGGGATACAGCAGGAGAGTGATAAAACGAGCATATCACTGGGCTAAACATTCTAAACAGTAGGTGCCTCCATACAGCCTCCTACACACAGCAAGGACCTCCACATAGCCTCTTACGCACAGTACGGGCCTCAGTACAGCTTCCTACACACATCAGAGGCCTCCACACAGCCTCCTACACACAGCAGGGGCCTCCACATAGCCTCCTACACCCAGCAGGGACCTCTGCATAGCCTCCTATGCACAGTAGGGGCCTCAATACAACCTCCTACACACATCAAAGGCCTCCACACAGCCTCCTACACACAGTTGGGGCCTCAATACAGCCTTTTACACACATCAGAGGCCTCCACACAGCCTCTTACACACAGCAGGGGTCTCCACATAGCCTCCTACACACAACAGGGTGTCCCCACACAGCCTCCTACACACAGCAACGGGTCCCCACTCAGCCTCCTACACACAGCAGGGGCCTCCACACAGCCTCCTACACACAGCAGGGGCCTCCACACAGCAGGGGCCTCCACACAGCCTCCTACACACAGAAGGGGCCTCCACACAGCCTCCTACGCACAGCAAGGGCCTCCGCACAGCCTCCTGCGCACAGCAGGGTGTCCCCACACAGCCTCCTATGCCCAGCAGGGCCCTCCACACAGCCTCCTACGCACAGCAGGGTGTCCCCACACAGCCTGGGCCTCCACACAGCCTCCTACAGACAGCAAGATGTCCCCACACAGCCTTCTATGCACAGCAGGGGCCTCCACATAGCCTCCTATATACAGTAGGGGCCCCCCACATAGTGGTGTGTCACAAGCCTAAGCATGGGAGTGCTGGCTGGTGCAAGTGCTGCAAGTGCCTAAGGAATAGCAGTACATTATTAAAGGGAGCCTGTCAGCAGAAATTTTTCTTTAAACCTAAAAGTTTCCCCTTCTGCAGCTCCTGGGCTGCATTCTAGCAAGGTTCCTATAGTTTTTGTGCCCCCTTTTAGACCAAATTAAATACTTGATAAAGTTGTACCTTTTGTATGCAAATTTTCTAAATTATCCATGGGGGCAGGCTGTCTGGTGTCCGTTACTGTCCCTCCTGCCGATTTACGCCGTCCCCCAACGCTCCATTTCATACTTCAGGACGCCGCCCAGTGCGCCCGTGGTCCCGCGCATGCGCCGTGCGACTGTACCAGGACTGTGCACTGTGTGCACAGTGTGACTGCTGGTGACGTGTTGCGCAGGCATGAGATTATGGGCGGTGCCCGCCCATAATCTCGTGCCCGCGCTTTCTCCTCTGCCTCCAGCGTTCTGCGCAAGTGCTGGCCAGAGGACCCGACGTCACCTCTTTCCCATCTTACCCTGGAGCAGGAAATAGATGGGAGGAGCGGAGCAGGACACCACCGGTTACGAGAGGTGACGTCGGGTCATCTGGCCAGCACTTGCGCAGAACGCTGGAGGCAGAGAGGAAAGGGTGGGCACAAGATTATGGGCGGGCACTTGCTGATGTCAATCACAGCGCCACCCATAATTTCGTGCCTGCGCAACACGTCACCAGCGGTCACACTGTGCACACAGTGCACAGTCCTGATACAGTCGCACGGCGCATGCGCGGGACCACGGGTGCACTGGGCGGCATCCTGAGGTATGAAATGGAGCGCTGGGGGATGGTGTAAATCGGCAGGAGGGACAGTAACAGACACCAGACAGCCCGCCCCCATGGATAATTTAGAAAATTTGCATACCAAAAGGTACAACTTTATCAAGTATTTAATTTGGTCTAAAAGGGGGCACAAAAACTATAAGAACCTTGCTAGAATGCAGCCCAGGAGCTGCAGAAGGGGAAACTTTTAGGTTTAAGGCTATGTGCCCACGCTGCGGAAAATGCGCGGATTTTGCCGCGGATTTTTTGCGGAAAATCCGCGGATTTTCCAGAAAACTGCAGCACAGCTACTCCCCAGCCATTTCTATGGCATGTGGGAAATGCTGTGCCCTCGCTGCGGATTTTTCCGCAGCGGAAATCGTGCGGATTTTCGTGCGGAAAAATCTGCAGCATGTCAATTATTGTTGCGGATTTTTCCGCAGGGTCCCATATACTTACCTGCCTTGATAGAGACCCGAGTCACTTCTCCGTCTGGTGTACAGCAGCGCGGTGGATCCAGCCAGGTACAGGAAGGAAGAGGTGGGCGGGGCCTGCACGAGCTGATGCAGTGCCGAAGCCATGGTACTGTATCCTCAATGCAGAATGCCCGCACCATATCCGCACAACATTCCGCTGTGCATCCGCAGCATTGAAACAGAGAAAGTTCTGTTGCGGATTTCTGGGAGCACCTGCGGAATGTCTTGCGGATATATCCGCAGGACAATGTCCCCGTGGGCACATAGCCTTAAGCAAAATTTCTGCTGACAGGTTCCCTTTAAACAAACTACTATATGATCCACGGACCACATATAAAAGTGACCCTGTGAACAAGGCCACGTTGGCCAAAATATCAAAATAATTGGTTGTTTTTTCACCTGCTCCTATATTTTTTCTATTTAATCTATTAAAATGTCATCACGATTTGGCAAAATAGAGTGTGCAGTGTTTTTCCACAGATCCCATAGACATTAAAAAATAAATAAAAATAAGATTATACTCAGCTAATCCTGATTCCCAGCACCGCAGCTGCCATCTCCTCTTCTATGGCGGCCTGCAGAGGCAGCAAAATGCAATGATGTCACCGTGCTGCCCTCTTGGGCACACCAATGTCAGCTGAGACACAGGTCTGACTCTGTAGCGGTCTGTGGCTTAGGAGACGAGCAGTGATAGTGCATGGAGCTCTGTGCTGACTGAACTGCATCGGGGGCAACGTGATGCCAACACAGTTCAATACGGTGGTCGCAGAAGATTTGGGGCTCCGGGCAAGAAGTTAGGAGCCAGAGCCCTGGATCTTTGATGCCAGCGACATACCCAGCCGGCGGATCCCCTCTATGTCCGTTCAGGGGCCCACCAGGGTATTGACCGGTGACTCTGTGCCAGACCAACGCTGGATAGATGATAATTAGACAAATGGATATCAGACAGATAGCCAGATAATAGTTAGATAGAGGGATAGATACATAGATAGATAGATAGATATTGCACAGTACACAGGGCACATACACATCTTCTACATAACACATACGGACAGCACATAATACATTACAGACACAGCACATTATACTAACATACGGTACATCAGGGCCGGACTGGGACTCGCATTCAGCCCTGGCATTTGGGGGTACACAGGCCCACTTGTCGCGTGGTGAATGTGTAATATCTTTGTGCACTTGTAGATTGTGTAACACGACCATATAACATGGAGTCACAGCTGCGTCCAGTATTACAGCTCAGGCCTATTTATTGCTCTTAGTAGCAGGACCTGGTGAAGCCGCTATTTTCCTTACAGAGCTGGGTCTCGCAGATAATGAAGAGGATGCTGCTCTCCATATAATGCTGCGGTCACATAGCTGATGGGCAGGGATACAAAATCACATCCCCCTGAACTAATATTGATGACCTATTCTACAGATAGGTGATCAGGGAAGCTGTTGTTTTCACTGGTGATAATTTTGGAAACATACCACTTAGGGAATGTGCAATGACATTTTTGGGGGCAGATCCCACCATGGAAACCACTATGAAAAATCCTCGAATGACCATATGCATCTACTCGCTGTGCACAGGTTTAGGCTTTTGGGCATCTTTTACCCACTTCAGGATTCTAAAACCACCAAGTGATTAAAAGAAGTGACTGCTCCATTCTTCTGGTGTTTTCCAATCAGAAAATGTTCTGTATTTTACAATGCAGGTCAATGGGAAGGCTCGGAAGATGCCGGAATCTACAACTCCCAGCTTGTCCTTAATAATGGTAAGGAGATGCTGGGAGTTGTTATCAGACTGCGGACCATATAGGAACCACAATACTGATAAGACGCAGGCAATATTACAAATAATCATTTACATCCAGGTACCTTTATAGGTGACATCTTCTGAGTCGATCCCATCCTTTTTGTCTCCACGCAGTACAGACGCCATGATGAGGTTTCGTGTCCACTGCTCGTCTCTGAAGGTCTCCTTCTTTATTCTTGAGCAGCACTTCCCCACACAGCATCTTTAAAAATAAAGGTATCATTATACTGCCCCATCAATATAAATATCTCCCATGCAGTGCCGCTGAATAAATAATTGCTGTGCTTCCTTCATAAAATATCCCCCCACACTGCCCTTATCCAAAATACCTCCCACACTGCCTCTCTCCTTAATATACCCCCACACTGCCTCTTTCATAATGGCCCCATACACAGCATCTCTCCATAATGTCCCCTCCACACTGCTCTCTTTTTAATATACCCCCACACTGCCTCTCTCCATAATATCCCCCCATATTGCCCCTCTCCAAAATATTCTCCCCAAACCGCTCTTTTGTAACCCCCGCACAAATGCACAATAAAATGCACCCCCTACACACACACACACACACACACACAATACATCCCCACCACCCCCTTGCCACATACACACACATACACACTACAATGCACCCCACATCACCCACTCCACACACACACAATACACACCCCACCACCCTCTTTCCACACACACACACACAATACAAAGCACCCCCCATCAACCCCTCCACATACACGCAATGCAGTGTACCCTCCATCACCCCTACACACACACACACACTACAATGCAGCCCCATCACCACCCACACACACACACACAATACAATTAACCCCATCACACACACACACACACACACACAATACAATGCACCCCCCATCACCACACACAATACAATGCACCCCCCATCACCCCACACACACTACAATGCACCCCCTATCACCACACACACACACACCCACCCACACACATAATACAATGCACCCCCCATCACCACACACACACACACATACACACAATTACAATGCACGCCCCATATACACACACACACAATACAATGCACCCTTCATCACCACACACAATACAATGCACCCCCATCAAGGAAGGGGAAGCTGCGGTCACCGCCACCGCCGTGCTCCTCAGCAGTGTGTGCATGCCGGGCACACTATCACACAGCAGGGCCGGCACAGCGCAGCGTGCTACCTCCTGGTCCTGCTGAAGCTAGTGTGTGCATGGCAAATAATGCTGCCCGGCCTGCACACTGCTGAGCAGAGCGGCGGTGATTGCAGATAGAGCTACCCACTACAGATACCGGCCCACTACAGGGACCGGCCCATCTGGCATTTGCCAGAATTGCTCTATGAACAGTCCGTGCCTGCAGTACATACAGTAGACGTCTTCTTCCTTCCCAGCCTCCAGCAAGCAGTGATCTGTAGTAGCAGCTTCTCTGGCCGGAGCAGAGCAGGCGCCCCTCCCCCCTCTCTCTCTAGTGAAGACGGGAGAACACAAGACACTGAGCACAGAGGATCCCCCTGTTGGATTCTGGGCACGGCAGGAGCAGCAAGTGAAAGTGAATTGCTGCTCCCTGCTTCGCCCCCTCTGCTGTCTGCCGGTCGGCACCCCGTGCGACCGCACTATTCGCACATAGGTAAAGCCGGCCATGGGCACAATACTACAGGGCACAAGGATGGGCACAATACTACAGGGCACAAGGATGAGCACAATACTACAGGGAACAAGGATGGGCACAATACTACAGGGCACAAGGATGAGCAGAATACTACAGGGCACAAGGATGAGCACAATACTACTGGGCACAAGTATAAGCACAATACTACTGGCCACAAGGATGAGCACAATACCACTGGGCACAAGGATGAGCACAATACTACAGGGCACAAGGATGGGCACAATAGTACTGGGCATATGGATGAGCACAATACTATAGGGCACAAGGATGGGCAAAATACTACTGGGCACAAGGATGAGCACAATACTACAGGGCACAAGGATGAGCACAATACTACAGGGCACAAGGATGGGCACAATACTACATGGCACAAGGATGGGCACAATACTACAGGACACAAGGATGAGCACAATACTATTGGGCACAAGTATAAGCACAATACTACTGGCCACAAGGATGAGCACAATACCACTGGGCACAAGGATGGGCACAATACCACAAGGATGGGCACAATACTACAGGGCACAAGCATGTGTACAATACCACAAGGATGGGCACAATAATACTGAGCACAAGGATGAGCACAATACTACAGGGCACAAGGATGAGCACAATACTACAGGGAACAAGGATGGGCACAATACTACAGGGCACAAGGATGAGCAGAATACTACAGGGCACAAGGATGAGCACAATACTACAGGGCACAAGGATGGGCACAATAGTACTGGGCATATGGATGAGCACAATACTATAGGGCACAAGGATGGGCAAAATACTACTGGGCACAAGGATGAGCACAATACTACAGGGCACAAGGATGGGCACAATACTACATGGCACAAGGATGGGCACAATACTACAGGACACAAGGATGAGCACAATACTATTGGGCACAAGTATAAGCACAATACTACTGGCCACAAGGATGAGCACAATACCACTGGGCACAAGGATGGGCACAATACCACAAGGATGGGCACAATACTACAGGGCACAAGCATGTGTACAATACCACAAGGATGGGCACAATAATACTGAGCACAAGGATGAGCACAATACTACAAGGATGAGCACAATACTACTGGGCACAATACTACAAGGATGGGGACATTACTACAGGGCACACAGATGGGGACATTACTGCAGCATGGGGGACATTAGTATAATATGTTGGCTAAGATTACTATATGCTGCTAATTCTAAAACAATATTAGAAGAAGGCGATAAAATGTAAACAAATTCAAAATAAAGCAGGAATTCTTTTTCCCATTAAAAATGCTTTTTTATAAACTTACACAAAAAGTTTAGGTTTGTTATAATAAACAAGCAAAAAGTGTTCAATAAGTGATCCAAAGGTGTATAGAAAAAAATCCATAGAATCATTAAAAATATCACTTTGTTCTGTAAAGAATGCGGCCCCTCTAATTTTTTTTTCTATATGCAGTCCATACACCCAGCTTTGAGACCCCTGATTTTACGCTTCCCATGGTGCGTCCAGTCGGGACCCATCCATTCTCTGCCCTTAGGCTGCTTTTACACATTTTTTTTGCCGCCAGTTGCGTTTTTTTTGCATAGACTTACATTAGTGCTGTACTGTGCCGCATGGGCTTGCGTTCCGTCCGTTTTTTGCCGCATGCGGCAGATTTAGCCGATGCGGCGGCCGGATGGAACGTTGCCTGGCACGTTTTTTTGTCCGGCAAAAAAAAACCGCATTGCGCCGCATCCGGCCGATGTGGCGCGATTTGTAATGCATGCCTATGGACGCCGCATGCGTTTTTTTCCACTGCGCATGCTCAGTAGCCTGCTGCAAGCGGCAAAAAATGGACGGGCCGCATGTAAAAAACTGATGCAAAGGATGCGGTTTTGTCGCCGCATCCGTTGCATAGGTTTTAGAGCCGGATTGGTCGATTCTGCTAAAACGGGAGGTGTGAAAGCAGCCTTACTGATGTCTGTTGACTTATGGTGAGGTTTTAATATTAGAGAGTGTCGGTACTGTTCTGATTAGGTACACCTTGTCGCGGTGGGATGGATTTACGCTTTTTTGATCTGAAACAGTGTTTACTTAGTACCCTATGTCTAGTTATATGCATTATGCTTTTAATTAGTTATAGCAGGGTATATGTTTATAATATTTTCATCTTTGTTTTTTTTTCTCTGTAACATTTGCAAAGTATCTACAAATCAGATGCTATGGATGATCTGTGCGAACCCCAGATTCTGTGCCCCCATAGAGAATCATCTGACACTTGGTCTCAGCGCTGTCCGCTCTGTGCACCGTCAGTAATACACGCACAGGTTGCAATGGTGGCCGGACACGATCCTACAGGCCATGGGCTCAGCATATAAGCTCCACTAGGGTGGACGGAGATGGCTGGATAGGATCGGGAGACCAGCACAGGCACACAGGGTCCGACCACAGACAGTGATAAGCGGAGTCGGGAGCACTAACCCCTTACAGCCCAGCATTAGGCCAGTATCGGCCACACGCACAGACCGGCCCGGTGCTCCCTCCGGGACAGCACTACACTCATGCCTGCTGTCGTCATCCGTTACGCTGCACGTTGCCGTCCGCCACTGGCCGCTATCTACACTTGTCAGAGCTCAGCTGATGCCTTTGTCTGGTTAGGGATGTCCTGCGCATGCGTGAACCACGCGGGCCGCCTGTCCTATCCCGGCCTCCGTACAATTGTGTGTTGTCAGTAGATAGCGGCGCCCGGTGTACATACAGATGGGGGAGACAGGTGAGTGTAACTGTCAGACAGGAACACCGACCGCACGGGGCGGCAGAGGCAGCTGTGCTCCCGGACTTGGCCGCTGTCCCTGGTGCTGTCAGTAACAGCAGGCCTGCCCCCTCACGTAGCTCCGGCCTGCACCGCCCCCTCCCGGCCCTGCTGTCAGCTCCGAGACTAGCTGTCACCTGTGGCTCAGCAGGAGGATGCTCTGCCCCGGGCTGCCCGCTATTCCGCGGGTGTTTCCACTGTGCCTGATGTGTGACTGGCATCTTCCCCCAGAGCTGCCGCGGAGAATGCCCAGCATCCCCGATGTGTCAGTCAGCCCCTCTCTACGGCAGGTCCCAGAGCATCATTCCTGCCTGTGGTAGAGCTGGAGGTGATGGCTTCTATACAGTGACACTGTCCAGCATGTGTGGTGCCAGCATCCAGTGTGTGTGGTGCCAATGTCCAGCGTGTGTGGTGCCAATGTCCAGCGTGTGTGGTGCCAATGTCCAGCGTGTGTGGTGCCAGCATCCAGCGTGTGTGGTGCCAGCATCCAGCGTGTGTGGTGTCAACGTCCAGCGTGTGCAGTGTCAGCATCCAGCGTGTGTGGTGCCAGCATGTGCGGTGCCAATGTCCAGCGTGTGCGGTGCCAATGTCCAGCGTGTGCAGTGTCAGCATCCAGCGTGTGCGGTGCCAATGTCCAGTGTGTGTGGTGCCAGCGTCCAGCATGTGTGGTGCCAGCGTCCAGCGTGTGTGGTGCCAGCGTCCAGCGTGTGTGGTGCCAGCGTCCAGCGTGTGTGGTGTCAACGTCCAGCGTGTGCAGTGTCAGCATCCAGCGTGTGCGGTGCCAGCGTATGTGGTGCCAATGTCCAGCGTGTGTGGTGCCAGCGTCCAGCGTGTGTGCTGCCAGCGTCCAGCGTGTGTGGTGTCAACGTCCAGCGTGTGCAGTGTCAGCATCCAGCGTGTACGGCGCCAGTGTGTGCGGTGCCAGCGTGTACGGTGCCAATGTCCAGTGTGTGTGGTGCCAATGTCCAGCGTGTGTGGTGCCAGCATCCAGCGTGTGTGGTGCCAGCGTCCAGCGTGTGTGGTGCCAGCGTCCAGCGTGTGTGGTGCCAGTGTCCAGCGTGTGCAGTGTCAGCATCCAGAGTGTGTGGAGACAGCGTGTGCGGTGCCAACGTCCAACGTGTGTGGTGCCAATGTCCAGTGTGTGTGGAGACAGCGTGTGCGGTGACAGCGTGTGCGGTGACAGCGTGTGCGGTGTCAACGTCCAGCGTGTGTGGTGCCAGCGTGTGCGGTGCCAATGTCCAGTGTGTGGTGCCAGTGTGTATGGAAACAGCGTGTGCGGTGCCAACGTCCAGCGTGTGTGGTGCCAACGTGTGTGGTGCCAGTGTCCAGCGTGTGCGGTGCCAGTGTCTAGCGTGTGCGGGGCCAGCATCAAGTGTGTGTGGAGACAGCGTGTGTGGTGCCAGCATCCGTGTGTGGTGCCATCGTCCATTGAGTGTGCTACCAACATCTATTTTGTGTGGTGCCAGCGTCCAGCATGTAATGTACCAGTGTCTATTGTGGACGCTGCCAACATCCATGTGTGAAGTGCCAGTGTCCAGCGTGTGTAGTGCCAGCGTCCAGTGTTTGTGATACCAGCATTCAGTGTGTGCTGTGTCAATGTCCATTGCGTGCAGTGCCAGCGCCTAGTGTTTGTGGTGTCAACAATTATGTGTGGTACCAGCTTGTGTGTGTTGCCAACATTGAATGTATGTGGTGCCAGCATCCAGTGTGCCTGGTGTGAACAACTGTGTGCCATGATCCAGTGTGTGCTGTGCTAGCGTCCAGTGTGTGCTGTGTCAGCGTCCAGTCAAGAAAACGGATACGCGTGGCACGCACTGTAACACAAAACTTTTTGTATTAGTGCAAACTGGAGGCACCAGATGAAGCATTAGGCTGCGTGCCCATGATCAGTGTTTGCTGCGTTTTGGATGCTTCACCTGCGTCCAAACCGCTGTGGTGTACAGTACAAGCATAGTGGATGGGATTTCTAGAAATCTCGTGCCCACTGTTCTTGTTTTTTCCGCAGCAAACACTGACCTGCGGTGCATCTTTCCAGACCGCAGCATGTCAATTGTTTGCTGCGGATTTGCCTGCGTCCTCTGTAGGGAGAACAAGCGAGAGACCGTAGCCCACAGAACCCTGATCGGGGGTACAAGCAGCTGCGTTCTCCTGTGGAGGAGACTCACGAACCCGCAGGTCAGGACCCGCTGTGTCCAGAAAGCAGTGAGTCCTGATCGTGGGCACATACCCTTAGTGATGCGAAACGCGTTGTGCTGGAGTAGAAGAGGGAGCACGGTCCAGCCCCATGTTGTGTTGCTCTCATTTTGACTAATAAAGAGAAGTTTTGGATTATGGTGACTGCCGCATCTATCCTTCTTGTTACATCAAACAATTTAATTTTATTATGGACATTCTGAGCGCCACCTACAATGTTTTGCTTACTTCACTGACATTAAAAGCCTTTGATGCCAGAACACTGTACAGGTAGTGTTGGCTGGACGCCAATGACGATTTTTCTGTAAATGAGCTGTGAATGGGCACACTGGAACTCTTCTGACTTCAGACTCGTTCCTAATCCTCCATCTAGGAGATGTGAAGCGGCTACCAGTAAACCAGCTGCCTCCATTTAGTAGGGGATCATAAAGGGGTTGTCCATTCTCATGACTAATCCTCAGGGTAGGTCATCAGTATCAGACTTCCTAACACTTACAGCTCAGTTAGGAGGCAAATGCTCTTTAATGGGAACCTATCACCATATTTTCGCTTTTTAAACTAAAACTAGCACCTTATGCAGCTCCTGTACTGCGTTCCATGAAGGTGCACGTTACTCCCTACCCTTCCCCTGTAGACTCCAAAAATACCTTTAGAAAATCTCCTTCCCTCTATGTAAATCCTCCGGTCCATCCGGTGCGCGTCCTCATGTGCACCTCATGTCCCTCCTTTTGCCCTCCTCCTGTGCTGATTGAAGTGGATGACGCTTCAGACGCCATTCATGTAGGCGGGCAAAATCTCCATACTCCCAGCTCGCGCAGGCTTACTTCGTTCCGCCCTGTTGCGGGAAGAGCCGCAAACATAGGTGCGCCTGCACAAACCATTGCGATCTCTGCGCAGGCGTGAGATTTTGACCAGCGATGTGGATGAAGCGGGTGATGTCATCCACATCACCAGGCAAAATCTTTTGTCTGCGCAGAGAACTCGCCAGTTTGCGCAGGCGCACCAATGTTTTCGGCTCTGGCTGCAACAGGGCAGAGCAAAGTGCACCTGCGTGAGCTGGGAATATGGAGATTTTGCTCACTACCGTGGATGGTGTCTGAGCCGTCCTTCACGTCAATCAGCGCAGGAGGAGGGAGAAAGGAGGCGCAGATTAGGACGTCCATTGGACCGGACAGTTTACATACAGGGTAGTTGTCATATATCCACAGGACTGGTTATAACTCATTGATCAGTGGGGATCCATCCACTGAGACCCACGCTGATCAGCAGAACGGGGCACTTTTATCCTAGTTAGAATGTAGCGGAAGTTTTCTCATTTGACTACTGCTCCATTAATTCGCTATGGCGCTGCCAAGCGCTGTGTTTGCCTTTTTCTATCAGCCTCATAAAGAATGGATGGGGTTGTGGTCAGGTATCTGACCAGCCTCTTCCAAACTTGAAACGTCCTGTCGCCTATACAAATTTCACGTTCTGCCAATTCGGGCTGGTTCCAGCCATTGGACCCCTACAGATCTTTAACATATACTGTAGTTATCACTTGGATAGGAGATGTTATTTTCACTGGACATCCTCTTTGACCTATAATGTAAAAATATTTAGAAAGTACACTTCACATGAAGATGTCCTTTTTTGACAGGTGTACTGTTTTTAAACATTTCTTATATGAAATGACCAGTTTTCGCGACTGTTTTTATTGAATTTTGAATCCAATATTAAGAGATTGACGGGTTACTTTGCTAACCAGGTATCTAACAGCCTGAGCTGGGAATGGGACAAGTCTCGTAAAAACTTTTTTTTAGAGCACTCTTTGTTATCTTTTTCATCTCCATCCCAATAGTTGCTAGCTGGACAAATATAACTAATACTAGAAGGTGGCCCGATTCTAACGCATCGGGTATTCTAGAATGTATTGTGTAGTTAATGTATGATTTTTGTTATATAGAGGTTGTTGTGTGTAGTTGCCAAGTGTTTGTGTAGGGCGCTGTAAATGTTCTGGGTGTTGTGTGGGGGTGTGTGAGAGCGGTGTTGTTTGTGTGTTGGGTTGTGTGTGTTGCGTTGTTTGTGGAGCGCTGTGTGTCTGCAGCGTTGTGTGTGTGTGGTCCTCTGTGTGTTGCATGGTTTGTGTGGGTGTGTGTGTGTGTGGGGTGCGTGTGTGTGTTTTGGGGGAAGGTATGTTTTGTGCAGTGTGTGTGTTGTGCGGTGTGTGCGTATATTTGTGTGTGCTGCGGTGTTTGTGTGTTGGGTGTTGTGTGTGTGCGGCGTTGTCTGTGTGTGTGGGTGACTGTGTAGGACGGTGTTTGTGGTTCCCAGTGTGTGTGTGTGGTGTGTTGTGCGGTGTGTGTGGCAGTGTGTGTGTGTTTTGGGGGGAGGTGTGCACCCCTATCGTGCTCCATCCCCCATGCTGCGCACCCCCCATCGTGCTCCATCCCCCATGCTGCGCACCCCCATCGTGCTCCATCCCCCCCGCTGCGCACCCCCATCATGCTCCATCCTCCATACTGCGCACCCCCATCGTGCTCCATCCTCCATGCTGCGCACCCCCATCGTGCTCCATCCTCCATGCTGCGCACCCCATCATGCTCCATCCCCCATGCTGCTCACCCATATCGTACTTCATCCCCCCATGCTGCGCACCCCCATCGTGCTTCATACACCATGCTGCGCACCCCCCATCGTGCTTCATCCCCCCATGCTGCACACACCCCATCGTGCTTCATCCCCCCCATGCTGCGCACAACCCATCGTGCTCCATCCCCCATGCTGCACACCCCTCAAGAGGATTATAATAGGAGGAGTATAATAGGAGGAGCAGTCCTGGGGAGAGAGGACTATAATAGGAGGAGTAGTCCTGGGGAGAGAGGAGTATAATAGGAGTAGTAGTCCTGGGGAGAGAGGAGTATAATAGGAGGAGTAGTCCTGGGGAGAGAGGAGTATAATAGGAGGAGTAGTCCTGGGGAGAGAGGAGTATAATAGGAGTAGTCCTGGGGAGAGAGGAGTATAATAGGAGTAGTCTTGGGGATAGAGGAGTATAATAGGAGGAGTAGTCCTGGGGGGAGAGGAGTATAATAGGAGCAGTAGTCCTGGGGTGAGAGGAGTATAATAGGAGGAGTAGTCTTGGGGAGAGAGGAGTATAATAGAAGGAGCAGTCCTGGGGGGAGAGGAGTATAATAGGAGGAGTAGTCCTGGGGGGTGAGGAGTCTAATAGGAGGAGTAGTCCTGGGGGAGAGGAGTCTAATAGGAGGAGTCCTGGGGGAGAGGAGGATAATAGGTGGAGTAGTCCTGGGGGGAGAGGAGTCTAATAGGTTGAGTAGTCCTGGGGGGGAGGTGTATAGGTGCCCTATGTATGCGGGGGAGGTGTATAGGTGCCCAACATGTGCGGGGGGCGGGGCTGAGCGGCCAACGTGTGCAGGGGGCGGGGCCGAACGGCCAACGTGTGCGGGGAGCGGGGCCGGGCCGAGCGGCCAATACGTGCGGGGCCGAGCCGAGTGGCCAATGCGACGGTTGTCACTGTAATGACGTCATTTTGGAGCAAGACAGACAGACAGACAGACAGGATTAAGACCCTGCCACACACAGAGATAAATCTGTGGCAGATCTGTGGTTGCAGTGAAATTGTGGACAATCAGTGCCAGGTTTGTGGCTGTGTACAAATAGAACAATATGTCCATGATTTCACTGCAACCACAGATGTGCCAAAGATTTATCTGTGTGTGTGACGGGGCCTTAAGGCAATTATATATATAGATATTTATATATAACTAAGACTCTCCTTGCACCATTTTGAGTATATTAAAGGTCCACATCATGGAATAGTGGCTGCAGAGCTGAGTAAATTGTATTATTTTTATTTAATTTCTCCTTTATATTGCAGAGATATTGCTTTGTAGATATATAATTTATTATAAGCCCAGTTGGGTATTGGCAGAGATTCTTCTCTGTTGGCATGTACTTCTCCTGTATGTCAATGACCTATCCTAAGCAGGGGGCATCAGGCAGGGGAAAGAATAACATGCCTTGCTGTCAATCCTGTTCTCTACAGCTACTACTTAATATATAGCAGAACTGAATGTGATTACAAACACATTCAGATTTTCTGTCATGGCAGCCAGTGTGGGGGAGAATCTAGAAGAAATGAGTTTCATTACAAATGCATCTATAATTCTAGCTCTCTTCTCAAACCTCTGCCTCTTCCCCACACTGATAAAGTCATGGGAGGAGATCTGGAAGTACTTGTGACTGTCGTGAGATGAGATTTGTAATTGATTGTAAGCAAACCCAGCTCTGGTATATTCCCCCTCCCAGACATTGAACGCAGTGAGAGGAGTTCTGGAAGAGTTTATAATAATGCTCAGCTCTTCTGCAACCCTCTCCCACACACCGACTGCAGTAAGAGTAGATCTGGAAGTGTTTGTAATTACACTCAGTTCTGCTATATTCTCTCTCCTCACACACATAACTTAAAGGAGTTGTCCAACATAAACTCAAAATTTTTTGTTAAGCTAATCTGTGCTGTATTGTCATATAAAACACCCCTACATTGTTATTTTTTGTTTTCTAACTTTTGTTCCTCTTGAATTCACCCTTTATTCTCTGCAGCTCCTTGTTTACATTCAGCTCTAGCAAACTGACTACTTCCTGTGCAAAACCTCCCAGTCAGAGCTGGCACCGCCCGGCCTCAGTGTCCAGCCTCGCCCCCTGCTCGCCCCCTGCACACATTCCCTGTCAGTATTCTGCCCCAGCACTGACCTGTTATCACTACAGCATTGCAAATAACAACCCCACATCGGGCTCTGCACCGCACACGCACACATATGGCTCTGCACCGCACACATATGGCTCTGCACCGCACACGCACACATATGGCTCTGCACCGCACACATATGGCTCTGCACCGCACACATATGGCTCTGCACCGCACGCGCACACATATGGCTGTGCACCGCACGCGCACACATATGGCTGTGCACCGCACGCGCACACATATGGCTCTGCACCGCACGCGCACAGACAGGGCTCTGCACCGCACACAGACAGGGCTCTTCACTGACCCCCCCATCCCCCATCCCCAATCCCGATAGGGAACACATGTAGGGAGTGCATACTCACCCATCCTCGGTCCCCGCCACTCCTGCACGTTCGCGCGCTGTCTGTGCTCTGGCCATATCAGCACAGTAGTGACGTCACCGCTGTGCTGAAGAGAGCACAGACAGCCGGGCAGTGATGAGAAGCTGCGCTCCTTCTCATCAGCACTTTCAAATCTGTGATGCCCGGTACATTTGAATGTGCGATCCTGAGCAGGGGGCCCGGTGCTGGCGCTGACACCATGGCAGCCGCCGCCAGGCCCCTCTCCCAGGTCACGGACCCCACAGCAGTGCAGAGGGAGGTTGTGGGGAGGAGTAAGGGTGCGGGGGAATGTGTGGCAGGGTGCAGGGAAGGGAGCGGTGACTCCACATACTGTACCTGCCCAGCAGGGAGGCGACATGCTGTTCCAGATTTGCATGTCAACATGGCCCTGCCCATGTTGACATGAAATGACCGGAAGCAGCAAAATCGCGGCAGGAGCGATCACATGACCACTCTGAGCCGGGGGAGAGGGGCTGACAGCAGGGCAGGTAAGTGGTCTCTATCTACTTACCTGCCCCAATGTAGCCCAATAGGGTAATAAAAAAAAAAGTGAAAAGAAGCCGGATAACCCCTTTAAGTGAGAGGAAATCTAGAAGTGTTTGTAATTACACTCAGCTCTGCCGTACATTCCGTCCACACTGACTGCTGAGAAAGGTGTTCATAATGACGCTCAGCTCTATTCCCCATCTCTCCACACTGACTTCAGTGAGATGAAAGATTAGTGTTTTGTAATCTAGCCTAGCTCTGCTTTTTTTCTACACATGAGATGCATAGATGAGAGCTGTCTATCATTACATCTCACAAAAGAAAGCTTGTTCTTCTGACCTTCCGGGGACTTGTTCTTTTTTTTCCTCTGCATGACACCTCCAGCTTATGATTAGTCAGTGTCATGTAATGGACTAAGTGTGTGCCCCCAAAGAATAATCTTTGGTAATGCCCAGTTGGATTTATCATAAATTAGAATCTAAACTTTACAAGCTAGTATCTCCGCAAATAAGATGAGAAATTAAAAAAAGAAACCTATGTTTTACTCAGCTTTACATCCAATATTCCATGATGGGGCCAGTTTAACATGATGTAAGATGGCCGCCGGACAGGTCCTGGAGGGGAGATATGTATAATCGAAGTTCGTGGCCTTGGTGATGTAAGCCCAAAGCAGGCTCCAGAACATAAAATGCTGAGAGAGTTAATATCACATGTCTGGGCCAGGTTTACATGCAGTCAGAGAGATAGGTGGGGCTGGCTGCTCCATATCCCCAACCTGTGGCGTGATACGGCAGGTAAAAAGGAACCAGTTGTCAGATTCATGGTCTATGCGTGGACGTGTGCAGATGTCCAGTGTTGTTTGTCTTTGCTGAACATTAACCCGAGTGAGTGAATCTGCACTATTCTATGGACTATTTGCCGTATGTTTTCATTTTGTGCCGCAAAAGGCTGTTTTTGATTGGTTATTGTGAGGGGTTTATGAAGTCTACATAACGGTAAAGAGAGCCTTGTAAGAAATGATCCCGGATGGTAATGTTGAGGCGTTCTTGACGGTGTTCAAAGGGGTCGCGCAATGAGAGAAACTACCTCCGAAGTAGTGGATGGAGCTTCTGACACCATATTTAACAGGAGAACCCCAGAAGACTTATGACCTGACCTTGCAGGACGCAAAAGAGTATGCCAAGTTAAAAATGGAGATCTTGGCGCACTTAGGAGAAACTCTGTCAGGGTGCAATGGGTGCACCACTGGGCCTATCACAGTGACAAACCTTCCCGGTTCCAAATGTTCAACTTGTTACATCTAGTTCAAAAGTGGTTGCAACCGGAATCTTCCTCCTCAGAGCAGATGGTGGATTAGGTTGTCATGGACAGGTGCATATACTCCCTTCAGAGGCTGGTGCAGTCCTGGGCCCAGGGTTATTCTCAGAATGCGGATGACCTGGTGGGCTTGGTAAAATAGTACCAGGCGGTTGAGAGGTACTTGCGGAAACAAGGGGTTGTAGCTTGTAGCATCTCTATACTGGGATTCTCAAAGGGAGGTGACACCCAAAAGAATGGAACTAGGACCATATATGGGGGGCGTCCAAGGTCTAAAGAGGCACCTGAGTTATATTTTGGAGGTGTCACGTCCCATGACCACCAAGCCAATGGACTGCAACATAGGTCGGCGCTCCTCGAATTATGTCTATCCTGCCTGCAGTGTTGACTCAATTCGGTGTCGGGCAACAGGCGTGTCATGTGACAGTGAATAGAGTGCCAATGACTGTTCTATTGGTTTCAAGGAGTTTTGTGAACCTAGCAAGGGTCACACATCCTCATTGGCGAATTCCTGGAAAGATGGTGGGCATCTGTTGTAGTCATGGGGACGCTAAGGACTATCCTGTGGCCAGGCTTGTCATAGAGACAAAATGTAGTACCAATTCCCATGAGGTTGCCATAGTCAAGACTTGTTACACCCTTTAATAATCCGGCAGGACTTTGTCTTGTTTTGGGTCTTATGGGGAAAAAGCTATCGCCGAGTTACTTGGAGAACACATATGCACCTTTAAAGAAACCCTATTGCAGCCTGAGTCTAAGGGTTTTCCCTTGGTTGGCAATGAGTATTAGGTCAATATCCCTGAGGCCAACATTCCTTAGCTGGAGGTGTCCAAGGGAAGCTTTAGAACAGCGCAACACAGGGACCTTACTCTTAAAAGGGTGTTTGATAACCATTTTAAATGGACCCTACTGACGCAGGTTGTTAGACATGGCCCATACTCTTGTCTTAGGTGGCCATCTGGGGGTCGATAAAACACAAGAATGGATCCTCTACTGGCCCAGCTGTCGCTGAGAGATTGTGAATTTTTGCAGGTCCTGTACCACCTGTCAGCTTACTGCACAGGTTTCTCATTTCTGTAGTCCCTTGGTGCCATTACCCATTGCTGAGGTCCCGTTTGATCGCATAGCTATGGCTTTAGTGGGAAGCGGTCAAGTTCGCCGAGCATCAATATATTCTGGTGGTCCTGGACTATGCGACACAGCACCCGGACAAGGTACTATTAAGCAACTCCTCCTCTAAAAGTGTAGCTCAAGAGTTGGTCCATATATTTCCTTAAATGGGACTACTGAAAGAGATTCTGTCAGACTAAGGAACTCCATTCATGTCAAAAGTAATGAAGAAGTTGTGCAAAAGAATGCAGAGCACACAACCCAGGACCTCGATGTACCACCCGCAGAAGGACAGCCTCGTGGAGAGGCTTAATAAAATATTGAAGGCCATGTTAAAGAACGTTTATCTACTTCCATATCTGGTGTTCTCCATCAGAGAAGTTTCCCAGGCCTCTACGCTGTTGTATGGCAGCCACCCTCCTGGACTCATAGATATAGCAAGAGATACCTGGGAAGCAGATGCTACACCCTACAGGAGTGTAATCAAGTATGTGGCCCAAACGCAAAAAAAGATGATGTCCATTGTGAAAGAGCACCTCCTTAGGCGTAAGCGGCCCAGTCAAGGGTATACAATTGTTCAGCAAAAGTGAGAAGGTTCAGTCTTGGGGATCGAGTACTAGTGCTGGTACCCACTGTGTAGAGTAAGTTTCTGGCCAAGTGATAAGGGCCCTACTAAGTGGTTGAAAAGCTTGGCAAAGTTAATTATAAAGCCCAACAGCCAGGGAAAGTGAAGCCCTACCAGGTGTACCATGTCAGCCTGGTCAAAACATGGCGAGAGATAAAAAGGAAGATCTAGGAAATTACAGGCCAGTAAGCCTGACCTCAATAGCAGGAAAAATCTTTGAGGAAATTGTCAAAGAACATTTACTTAGGTACCTGGATGTGAAGGCATTAATTAACCAGAGCCAGCATAGCTTTATAGTCAATAAACCTGATTTCCTTCTACAACAATCACTGAATGGTTGGACCAGGGAAATGCCGTATAGTTTACCTTAGTTTATCGAATGCCATTCTTAAGTCATTACATAACATCCTCATTGAAAAGTAAGGGGTACTTTGCGTTTTGGGGTTAGCGATGCCGAGCGCGATAGTACCCGCCCCCGTCGCACATGCGATATCTTGTGATAGCTGCCATAGCGAACATTATCGCGACGGCAGCTTCACACGCACTTACCTGCCCTGTGACGTCGCTCTGGCCGGCGACCCGCCTCCTTCCTAAAGGGACGGGTCGTGCGGCGTCACAGCGACGTCACACGGCAGGCGGCCAATTGAAGCGGAGGGGCGGAGATGAGCGGGACGTAAACATCTCGCCCACCTCCTTCCTTCCGCATAGCCGGTGGAGGCAGGTAAGGAGATGTTCCTCGCTCCTGCGGCTTCACACACAGCGATGGGTGCTGCCGCAGGAACGAGGAACAACGTCGTATCTCCTATTGGTGCGGCATTATGAAAATGACCGACGCTACACAGATCACCGATTTTCGATGCTTTTGCTATCGTTTATCAGCACATCTAGGCTTTACCTGTTGCGAAGTCGTTACCGGCGCCGGATGTGCGTCACTTTCGATTTGACCCCGACGATATCGCAGTAGCGATGTCGCAGCGTGCAAAATACCCCTTCTACTAAATGGTTGCATATGGAACTGAAAGAAAGTCAAAAGGGGGGTGCCGCAAGGCTCTGTCCTGGGTCCAGTATTGTGTAATATCTTAATAAATTATCTACACAACAAAATTATTTGGGGAACTCCTGAAATTTGCAGATGATACAAAGATAGGAATGTGGAGGTGTGCAGACCACGAGTGTTGTTTGACTTTGCCGGAGCGTAACCTGTGCGTGCGAACCCACATTATGATATGGATTATTTGCTGTTTGTTTTCACTTTGAGCCAGAAAAGACCGTTTTTGATTTATTATCTTAAGTGGTTTATGAAAAATAAACGAACTAGACATTTTACTGAAACCATTTCGCTACAATGGTCAAACTGGTGAAAGGTTCTCGAGCAGAGAGCGCTGTGTGATGCTACAGTATGCTGTATGATGAGGAATCAGGTAGAGATGCTATGTTGGTGATTTGCCTAATGCGTCAAAATTCTGGTACAAATTGCACTAGAACTGTAGCGTTTGTAGTGTGCCAAATGTATTCATTTTTTACTTTTAAGACCATCTAAACATTTTGCAAAGTTTCCAAAAAAAAAAAAAGGGGGGGGGCATGGCAAGGAGCTACATTTAAAACTCTTTAGTTGAGTTTTATCTTGTCTGAATTTAGAATAGTATAAATAAATCTGTCTCAAATATATTACCTCAAAATTATCATGATAGGATTTTTGAAAACACACACACTTGAACATTTCCAAATGTTTTCATGTTATACCCACACACTTAAAATTATTGTATCGGGATTTTCCGTGATATACCAACACTGGGTAGCAAGTATTTGTGAAGTGTAAAAGAAATCTTACATGGTTTTTAGGGATGATCGAATACTTCGATTATTCGGCTTTGCGAATATTTTCCGAATACCTCGCTGCTGTTCGACTATTCGATGCGCAATGTAAGTCTATGGGAAGCCCGAATAGTTCCGAATAGTTGTTATTGGATTTCCCATAAACTTACATTGCTATTCGCGGAGCCGAATAATCAAAGTATTCGATCATCCCTAATGGTTTTCTAAATTTTTTTAATAATACAAATCTGAAAATTGTTACATGAATTTGTATTCTGTCTCCCTGAGTCAATATTTTGGAGGACCAGCTTTCTTTGCAGTTATTGCTGCAAGTTATTTGGGGTATGACTCCACCAGCTTTTCACATCTATAGGCTGAACGTTTAGGTCTAGCTCAGGGAGATTGGAAGCCATATTCCTTCCATTTTTGGATGATGGATTGAACAATGCTCCGTGAGATGTTCAGTGCTTGGGCAGTTTTATAAACTAAACCTAATTAACTAACTAACCCTAATTCACTCTTGTCCACAACTTTATCCCTGACCTATCTGGTGTGTTTCTTCGTTTTCATGTTGCTGTTTAATGCCCAATGTTCTAAAACAAACCTCTGAGGCCTTCACAGAACAGATGTAGTAATACTGAGAATAAATACCACACAGGTGGTCTTCATTTACTAATTGGGTAACTTCTGGAGGCAATATGTCACTCACAATTTTATTTAGGGGTATCAGATTACATTAGGTGGATTTCAAATGCATGTCACAATTTTCAGAATTATACTTTTGAAATATTTAGAATACCATGTATCGTTTCTTTTGATACTTCACAATTCTTGGTACTTTGTCTTGGTATATCACATAAAATACCATTAATAAGTTTGTGGGTGTAAGCTGAAAATGTGAAAAAAATGTGAAAAATTTCACTGGGTATAAATACTTTTTCAAGGCACTATATATAGACGAAAAAAAACGACAGTCTAACGTTTATGGAGGTGAATGACCCCCAACATTATCAAGGATCTTGCTTGTCTGATTTCGGACTGCTATCCCACTGCTAGAGACGTCTGCCATCTGTCAGGCTGTTGAAGCCAGTGTGAACAGAGCTTTACCTCTTTGGGATTTCATGGCAGCTATGCATAAAGTGAATAGTAAACATAATTAATATTTTATTGTTGTTTCACTTACTGCAAACCTAGAAAGGGAAAAGTCTTAACTCTCTCTCAACCTGTTTCTCTTTCATTTATCAGGAAGACTTTGTTATTTTGAAAACTGAAGAACAAAAAGATGCATCATGGTAATGGGCCCCCCAACACTACACGGCAGATTCAGCGGTCCAGATCTTTCACTGGAAATGAAGGCGAGGAATCTTCAATGCAAACAAATCTGCCCCAATCTCCTGCTCCATCATTTGCACCAGCTGTCAGTTCTCCTGGACCCCAATCACCCAGTTATCAAATACAGCAGTTAATAATGAGCCGCAATTCAGTGGCTGGTCAAAATGTGAACATTACTCTACAGAATGTGGGGCAAGTAGTAGCAGGAAACCAGCAGATAACACTGACTCCACTGCCCATCCCTAATCCGGCCTCTCCTGGCTTCCAGTTCAGTTCTCAGCCAAGGAGATTTGAACATGGTTCTCCATCCTATATTCAGGTTACGTCTCCAATGTCTCAA